>NC_136513.1:79208111-79298111 GCF_053919585.1 Euprymna scolopes | reverse complement strand
GTTATATATGGGCCGTGGAATTCATTTGCAAAAGATCTAGCTAATTAGGGGTGCCTGCGCATGAAATTTTTGTGACATGTGCGCAGTCTCCAACCACACCTCTCCTTAGTCAACATTGTTTAATACCAGTGGCCAGTGAAGTGTGTACAGGACGATTGGAAACAAATGCTGAGATAAGCGGAGAGCTCATACAGCACCTAGAATCTCCAAATGATCACCCATCTGGTACTAACCAGGCTCAACGTTGCTTAAATTCGGTGATCTGACGAGAACCAGTGTGTCAATGCGATTATGCCATGTAAATGCCAAGATAAGCCGACTAGAATTCCCAAAAGGTCACCCCTCTGGTACTAGCCAGGCTCAACATTGCTTAACTTTAACTGAAGACCTACCTTTAAAATGTTGACTTCTAAGGATATATAGGAGTAATCTGGCCTGCTACGAACGAATATCGCCTTTAAATTTATCGTCGACTAGTAGTTTTTTTTTTTTAGTATTAACGCATTCAGTGTGTAATATTATTTTCTAGTATTTTGAATTGCCTGCCATGTTTGTTAATGAAAGAAAGTTGTTTATGGAGCATGCGCAAATGTTGCTCGAGTTTTGGCAGCAGACGACAAGTACCCTACTTTTACTGAATACCTGTAATGGAATGTAATGTCTCCCTAAAAAAAGAATTCAACCAGCTTGCTTTGAAAAATTTTTTTTCGACAATCGCAATTATAACTTTTTGTTGAAAAAAAAAAAAAAAAAAAAATTCGATTCAACATTTGTTTAGGCCATTGCATTTTTAAATAAAGACTTACTTGCAAAGAGTTGCTTTTTAGGGGTATTAGACCCAACCTCCTCATGTTAAGAATGGCTTTCAGAATAAACATCCCAACCTCCCCATGTTAAATTTTTAAATAAAGACTTACTTGCAAAGAGCTGCTTTTTAGGGGTATTACCCCTAACCTCCTCATGTTAAGAATGGCTTTCAGAATAAACACCCGCAACCTCCCAATGTTAAGAACGTTAGCCCAATAATCATAAGTAATGTAATGGGATGACTTATTTTAAATTGAAGAATATACTTCACAACGGACATTTTATTTCTTTTTCTGTATAAGTTTAAAAACACGCAAGCAGATAAAAATTATAGAATCCAATAACTTTCTTGCATCCCGAGCAACACTGGTTACGTACCACTAGTTACTGATAAATAAGTGGGAACTTATCAAATACTTTCTTTTAAGAAAACTAATAATTATTATATGTCGATAAAACAAAGACGAGAAGAAGAAAACAATTTTTATTATGGCCGCCACTGCATTACTAAAACGATGGCGGAAATAAAAACTTGTTCAAACCTTTCATCAAAACGATGTCCAGCTAATCACTGATTACAACGCTAAGTTCTCTTTGAAACATTAAATTGGTAAAAAAAAAAAAAATAAATAAATAAAATAAAATATTTAAACTAAAAAAAAAAGAAAGAAAAAAGATATATTAAATAAATGAAAAAAGAAATAATTTTAAAAAACGACAAAAAAAAGTACATCGTTTATATGGAAGCTTAGTCAAGAGAAACTATAATGAATGGGTAGACAAACAAAGGGAGATAATGCAGTCATCTCCATTTAAAAGAATCATTTCTGAATGACTGGACTAACAAAAAAAAAAAAACAAAAAAAAACGGAAGAGAGCGGCATCAATATTTACTTATAAAGATTAAAAGAAATCGGAGGATCTGTCTGTAATTACCTTCGGTTTATACGTTTATTTAGAACCTTGTAATTTGAACAATCTCTTCAAAACAAATACTGTTGTTACATAAAAAAAAAAAAAAAAAGGCAGAGTGGTGTTTTTCGCGTTAGAAGCGTTGATTGAATTTGAAAATGAAATACATTCGAAAGCCAATTTACAACGCAATAGTATGAAAATAAGTATTTACTTGCTTTAAATTTATATTTTAAACAAGTAAATACCTGTTTATTTTCATACTATTGCGTTGTAAGTTGGCTTTCGAACGTATTTCGGAGTTTCGTCAGAATTTATATATATATATATATATATATATATATTTTTTTTTTTTTTTTTCTTCGCCATAATTTTAAATTGAAGAAAAAAAGTTAATGAAGCCTCCGCGTGGTGTTATTTGCGGAATTGTTCTAGAAATGCCGGAAGAATGCGTTTGGCAACGCGATTTGAAAGTCAGAGTAGTATTTTCCGTATTAGAAGCATTCTTCCAGTGAGTATCATTTTGTCAGCTGAAAATAACATAAAATGGGATTAAGTCAGGGGATCAGCTTAGTGTACTTGGATATCAGTTTGGCTTTTTTTATGTGCTTAAAATGGATCACATATCACATGATGGAGAGAGAGAGAGGGGAAGGGGGTGTCACTTTGTTTGGAAAACCACAAACGTGTGAACTTTTGCTTTTAGAGATGTCGGGATAATAAGATATGATGAAACAGTAACTATCAATATCTGTTTGCCCCCAACCCAACTGGCCACCAATATGAAAAAAAGCAAGGTGAATACATCTCTTTGTCTTCAATCGTATGTCTCATTTTGGTCCTTATGTATTGAGTATGAATGAACTGGTTTCTCAATGTAATATCACGAAACGAGATCTGTACCGAAACAAATGTATGCTTTCAATGTGCATGTATTTTAATCAACAGTGATTTGTGAGACCTCCCCTAAGAGGAGAGGCTTACGTAATCGTTGTATAAATTTGCAAATATATAATTTCTTAGCTTTATTTGCAGAAAATATTTTTTAAAAATTACATTTTAAGCATATTAGGCACAAGGCCGTTCAAAAGTGTGAGGAAAAATTGATATCCTTGATTATCATAACTAAAAAATATCTATCCTACTCTTAGCTATCACCAAAATACCACATTTACTCGAGGGTCCGTCCTACTTAAATTTTTCACATCATTCGAAACATTTTATTGTTTATGTAAAATCATTTCATTGTTGTAGAGTCGGGGGAATTTTTTTTTTTTTTTTTTTTTTCTAATTTGTTAGCAAAACTCCCGTAACCCTTTCTAAAGAATAGACAACTCACTGTTTTCCGGTTCGTTTCGAGTCGAAAACAAGCAGTCTTAACTTTGATATCAGTTGTTCCTGTTTTTACAAGGATTACAAAATCAAAGTATTTTGCAGAGTCAAAATACATTGTGATGTCATAATAGACAGTCTGTTGCGTACCCTCTCTCCTCTTTCTCTCTTAATTATTGATATTATTCCATTATCAAGTTAAAATATTTCACAAAGTCAGATTATATTATATGCAACAAGTACCACTAAGTAGACTACACCTATTTACTTGCCTCCACACGAGACAGATACACACTCAGTTTTTAATGTGAAAAATCCAGCTCCCAAAAAGGAGCCACTGGATTGAAACAAAAATATAAATTGCCTCACTCCAGAAGGATTTTTCCTTCACTGACAGGACAAAAAAGATGAAGGATAATGAGAACAGATACTACAGTTCGTTCGTAGCCAAAAGCTTGTCATATCTAAGCATTTAAAGATAGTAAAAAAAAGACTTTGGATTCACTTTCGACAGCCTCGTAATTCTCGTTTCTATTATTTTGTCCCTTAGTTCCAACATTCAAGAGCGATGTTTCTGGCAAAGGGGAAATAATTGCCGTTTTCTTGACTAGAATCTATCTAAAATTTAGTTGTTTTTTTTTTTTTACCTTAATTTTTACTTTAGTGCCTTAGCTTCATGCCTTGTCTCAAGCGAATTCTATAAAGAAATAAATGAATACCCGTGAAACAATCGCAGCATGCAAGGTTCCCCTTCCCGAGTGAAAAATTTACTTTCACCATGACTAATATTTGTGCAAAAGTTTTTAAAAAAATCCAAGCCGTGGTTATTGAGAAAAGTATGAACGGATGAACGATTTTGGGGCAATTTAACCCTATAAGGAAGGGGGGGGGCAATCAGAGTTTCCTGGAAAATCTGTTCTGGCAAAAATTTACTTTCACCATAACTAATGTTTGTGCAAAATTTCCCCCAAAAATCCAAGGCGTGGTTATTGAGAAAAGTTCAAACAAACAAACGGAAGTGAATTACTAATTCCAATCTCTTCTTTGTCTGTGGACCAAAAAAGACATTAATTCCTATATTCAATAATGTAAGACAATACAGAAACAATAAAACCGTTTTATTTTCGTTTTATTGACTGTCGCAGTCTAATCTCCAGTTTTAATATTCAGTTCATATTGCAATATTACCAGATGGAATAAGTTCATTACTAACCTGTAGTGTTACTATTAGCAACCGAAAGAGTCTATATATGTATGCAGTGTGATGATTTAAAAAAAAATTTTTTTTTTACTCACATTCACCCCTAACAAGGCACATCGCCACTTGGATGTAAGGGGCTACTATTTGGTGTTGAGACACTTGTAGTCTGTCTAAACTGTACGAACGAACTGACTAAACCAAGATGGCCGACTCCTATTTATATCACCACAAGCAAGGGAGGTAACCATGTAACTGAAGCAAGGGAGGTAACCAATGTCTACATTAACATTGCTGCTGTCCTCAAGTAAATAATTTATTTCTGATTTAACAAGTCCCTTAGAAGCTCAGACGAAGCTCCTGCCTTGGTCAAACAATCAGAGACCTGATCACAACCCTTGATCCATTCTATCTGTATCTCTCCTCTACTCTTCATTTCCTTCAGCCTTGCTACATCTATTCTCAATCGTCGATCGCTTACCAGATTGTTGGAATTCAATGTCTCCACAAGTGATGCATTATCTGTCTTGCAGAGAACGTCTGGCAATTTAGATAACTGAAATACCTCTTGTATCATAACCGCAGTCAAAACACCAGCATCAGCTCCCTCATTCAGAGCAAGAGTCTCTGAGGCCAATGGGCTTTTTGTCACTCTGTCCAATTTCTTTGACGCCCAACACATGGGGGCCATTTTGTCAGTATTTCCTCCAATAAAGACAACAAAACCACCCTGTGAAGATCCATCTTCCAGACTGGCATAAGAGGCATCAGTATAACACAAAATGTGTAAATCTGAGGGCTTTCCCAATTTTGGAAATGTTATAGAACCCTTCTTGGATTTCAATTTTGATAAGGCTTTATTCGCCTCAAATAAGGCTTTTACTTTGGGATGCTTTCCAGTGTTGCTCATTTTACACACATCAAAAGCTATATCAGGGCGTGTTTGAGTTGAAACCCACATCATCTGACCTGCAAGTCTCTTCAACTCATGCTTTTCTTCTTCATTCAGTTCATCATTTTTCCTCAGTATCCTCCCTTTGCTTATTTCTATTGGAGATATGGAAGATACATATAGATCTTGTTCTACAGTGATCCCATTTTCCTGTTGATTAACATTCAGTCCAACATATTTGAATGTTCCACTTTCATGAGATCCCACCTTAAATTTTTCTTTCAATGTTGCAATCACATCCCTTTCAAACTCTGTGTTTCCACAGAAAACAAAATCATCCACGTGCATAGCAAGAATTCCAGTCAAATTTCCTTTAATATCATGCCACAAAAACAATGCATTATCATAAGCACTTGCTACTCCTTTTAATTCAATCAAAGCCTGAGTAACTCTCTTGTACCATGCCCGTGGAGCATCATTCAATCCATAGATGCATCTTTTTAATTTCCACACTTGAGATTTAGGACAAACATCAGATGGTGGCCTCAGGTACACATCTCTCTCTAAAATACCACCTTGCAAAAAGGCTGAGGTAAAATCTATGGTCTTCAGCATCCAATTCTTTATTGATGCGGTTAGCATGACCATTCGCATAGCTTCACGGCTACATGTTGGGGAGTCCGTTTTCAGATTACTATTTTCTTCATAGCCTCGTGCTACAAGGCGAGCTTTCATTGTTTTCTGATTATCCTTGAATTTTTCAGTAATCACCCATCTTGTGGATATTGTTTTTTGACCTGTGTATGGCACACATTCAAATACTTCATAGGTGTTCATGTTTTTTATTTCTTTATGCTTGGCATCCATTACAGCTTTCGACTGCTCTTGTTCAGCGGTGAGCAGGACTACATTTTCCTGTTCAGTATATTGGGGCACTTCTCTCCAATGATCAATATGATTCCAGTTGATACAAACTTGATCCTCGTTTTCATCCTCAGGTTCTATATTGATCCAATGACTATATTTGCCAGTTGATTTAGGCTGTACTGACATAACCTTTCCTTTCTTCCACTCCCCACTTCCATTTATTTTATAAGTTATGGTCTTATTTCGGCCAGGTTTTTCAGTCTTATCTCTTAAACTGGTAGAACTATCAACAACTTCTTCTCTGTCTATATCTTCACTTTCTACCACTTGATTCTGCAACTCCTCCTCCTCAACTGAAAGGTATTCATTCTTCCCTTCTGTAGTGTTTCCCAGCATTTCAGCTTTTTTTGTTCTTTTTTCGTTGTTTTTATTCACTTTCATCAATTGGCACGGATGCATCCTATAAAATGCTCCGCCATGTCTGATTAAGACAAACTGGCCTTCTCTGCCTAACACTTTTGCTGGACCACGCCATCCTTTAAAACCCTGCCTCCGATAATAGATTTGGTCTCCGGTAGCATAATCTTCATCAGCATAAGTTCTGACATTAGACCTGAGAGCTCTCCTAATTCTCTCACTGGACTCAGCTTCCAAAAAGTTTCTCCTTGCACTATGGAGAGCATTTAAATTTTTTCTCACCATGTCACTTGTAGTAGAGGACTCCATAGCAGGTAACTGGTCTGTCAGAATTGAGGGTGTATTTACATTGAAACCGAATACAAGTTCATTTGGACTGTGTCCAGAGTAATTGAGGAGGGCATTTTTTGCACAAATAGCCCATGCCAAGGCAATTTCAGGTTCACACTTCTCATCGTCAATTGTTTTTTTCATTGCCTCAGCAACTATCAAATTATGACGTTCTACAGTACCGTTGCTGAATGGACTTTCTGCGGCAGTAGTACAGGTCTCTATGTTGAGTTTTTCATTCATCTGTCTATAGTGTTCGTTGTTGAATTCACCCCCATTATCACTCAGAAAACGAACAGGAGATCCGAAATAGGTAATCCACATCATAAAGATGTTTTTGATGATCTCCTCCTTCTTCTTTGTTTTGATCAATGTTGCCGCTGAATACCTGGTAGCGGCATCAATGAGATGTAGTATCCACACCTCATTGTGGATGAACTCTTTCAAATCCATGCAAACTGTGTGATTAAATCTATTGCCAAGAGGCAATCCCACAACCGGTCGCAGTGAAGCTTTTTTAAATCTAAGGCAAATTTGACAGTTTTCACAAACCTCCTCAATCGCCTTTATAAATTCCTTGTCATTGAATTTGCCACTTTTTTTAACCAAGGAAACAAGTTTTTCCTTCGAGGCATGAGCAAACTGTCGATGAAGTTTTTCTGCTTTTTTTTTTTTTTTCTGTGAAAGAACACTGACCAAAATTCTGAACATGTAATACAATGTTCTTAGTACCACTATGATCCAACAACTTATTTGTTAAGGGGAGACAATAGTGCCCTGAAGTTGTGGTCTTTAGTTCAATACATTTATCAAAAATCCAGCACATATCTTTCCGGAAATCTAGCACTATTCCTGCTGTCTTCATTGATTTGTGACTTAATAGAAGAGGCAAGTCGTTTTTCACAATATCTGCTTCGATATAAACTCTTATACCTCCGAGTGTAACCGGAAATTTAGCAACTTTAATTGCTGTGACAGCCACTCCATCACCAAAACAAAAACTCCGGTCTGAGTTCGTATACTTCACTAGTTGCAGGTCACTTTCATTTAAAGTATCTAAATAAACATCAAGCCACACTTCGCCAGCCAGTGTGCGAGTACAAGCAGAATCCAAGACTGCCATTCCAAATGTTTCCTTTACAAGATTTGAGATTTTTTCATTTGTACTGTTCAAATAAATATTTTCTTGAATGAACAACGTAATGTGTATTTGTTCTGTCGCTTCCGTAAACCTGGGCGTATTTCTAGGACACTCTCTAATTAGATGGTTCGGAGACTGACATTTGTAACACAACAACACGTTTCCACTTCGGTCACATGGATTAGATTGTCCTCGACGAAAACGCCTTTTGTTGTTACCCGGTTTAGAATAATTATAGTTGACGATTTCGGGCTCTGATTTCACTGCCGGTACATTTTCATCGCGATAAATGTCACCAAATACTTTCTTTATCGATTCCTTCATGTTTTGATACGTCAAAACAGAACACGTTGTCCGCGCTAATTTTTCGTTCTCTTCCGATATGTTAACCGCGTTCAAAACAAGAAAAGCTTGCACTCCTTCCGGTAGAATAATGTAGAATTTTTTTAATCTTTGGTACAAAAACTCATAACGAACAAGAAAGTCATTTATACTGGTACCTGACGATCTTTTATAAGTGTAAAATTCCTTAAAAGTCATGTAAGCGCGCGTGTGTTCATCCTTTAAATATATGTCATCCAGTTTCTTTATTAAGATCTTCAAGCCATCTCGTCCGCCGATGTCACTTGTTGGCAATTCACGGACACATTCTCTAATATTCGGTGGTAGCGTCAAAAACACTGCTGGCCCTTTTTTTTTCCTCAAAAAGATCCGTGAACAACGACCACATTTCAACGTCTTGTTTCCAGTTCTCGTAAACATCCTCCCCCTCCAACAATGGAGGTTGTTTGTTCGAAGTTGCCATATCCGCTATCCGATCTGTCTAGTGCTACAGACAAGCTGTACAAAAAAAAAAAATTTTTTTTTTTTTTTTTTTTTTTTTTTCGTTTTGTCGCACACAGAGGGATATCTCTGCTACCATTTGTTGAGACACTTGTAGTCTGTCTAAACTGTACGAACGAACTGACTAAACCAAGATGGCCGACTCCTATTTATATCACCACAAGCAAGGGAGGTAACCATGTAACTGAAGCAAGGGAGGTAACCAATGTCTACATTAACATTTGGAACCATGCATAGGAAAGATTAACAAGATGTTGGTTTACGTTACATTTAAACTTCTGCATATCAGTAGTCAGGTAAGCAAATAGCAGGAAGGGAATTCCAAAGTCTAGCTGTTAAAGGGAAGAAACTATTAGAAAGCTTCCTAGCATTTAGGAACCTCAACAGTGAAGGGGTGAGATTTTATTGCTAAGCAGGTTTGTCGGAGATATGTACATCGCGGAGGCACAAGTGCAACAAGTTCAGAGTACATTCCATTAAAATACTTGTAAAACAGGCACAGAGATGCAAAACTGCAGTGATGGGACAGGGGTTGGAGCCTGGTAGACAAAGTGGGACCTATTAGAGTGAAAACTCTTTTCTGGACCCTATCCAAGATGCACCAACCCAGATGTGGCAACAATACTCCATGCATGAGCAATGGGTAACCTTGTAAAGGTACAGGATATTCAGGTGTGAGTAGTCTTCTAGCTTGATAAAGAGAACCCACCTTCTTTGTAGCAGCTTTCACAATATCCTCAATGTATTTGTTCCAGTTCATATTGCCCGTTAATGTTAGGCCAAGGAGTTTGAAGGAAGAATTCTCAGGTAGGGTGTTATTTGTTATAGATATCGGTGGTTGGAGAGGATTTTTCTAATTGTTAAAGGAGAGCAGCTTAGTCTTACTAGCATTAAATGTTGCCATCCACTTGCAGCCCCATTCCACTACCAACTAAAGGTCGTTTTCTAATGATTCTGCCATGTCAAAATAACTGATAGTTGCCAAATCTGTAATTAAAGAAAATAGAATTATCGGTTTAAAGTTTCTTGCCTTACTATCTCTCTCTCTCTCTATATATATATATAATCTCCACAGGCACTGTTCAGCTGCATCACAGCTCTTCAATACAGCTATACTAGGAACTACCTACCAGGATTGAAACTCTACTGCCTAGGTGACGGCGCTTCGAATCGTTACACTATTGCCTGCTGCTAAGATAAGTATGTGAAATTACAGTGTTAAAAAAGTGTCCAAACGCCTAAGCTCCATATGTTTATACTTTATACGCTAGTGGCAGCTTGTTATTTCATACCCAAATATGCTTAACCCAAGATAGGGAGCATTTATATTCCTCCACAGACACTATTTTGCTGTAGTCAGCCGCTATGATCGTCATCGTTATATTTGATTTTATCGTCTGTTTTACGTGCTAGCATTCATTGGAAAGCTTTAAAAAATTGACTTTCAAACCAATCTATCTCTGGCTAGGTCTTTATTTATTTCTCTTTCCCTTAGTTACATTGTTATCACTTTTATGTTTTCCGTGGCCTTTGTGTACATCCGTTCTTACCTCATGCATGTTATAGAATGTTGTATCATTAGCAAATATACCCATCTCGGACACAATATTATCGGGGAGGTTGTTTATGAATACTAGGAATAATAGCGGTCCAAGGATCGCGTTATGCATGAAAGTGAAACCTGGCCAGTGAGAGTTGAAGACATGTATCGAATGGAGATGTGAGAAGAGTAAACTTTAATAGTATGGCGACAATAAAATAATTTCTTGAGATAGAACAGTTGAGGTAGCAGGTTCCATTAAGAGGAGAAAGACCACGGAAAACATAAAAGTGATAACAATGTAACTAAGGGAAAGAGGAATAAATAAAGACCCAGCCAGAGATAGATTGGTTTGAAAGTCAATTTTTTAAAGCTTTCCAATGAATGCTAGCACATAAAACAGACGATAAAACCAAATATAACGATGACGATCATAGTGGCTGACTACAGTAAAATAGTGCCTGTGGAGGACTATAAATGCTCCCTAACTTGGGTTAAGCATATTTGAGTATGAAATAACAAGCTGCCACTAGCGTATAAAGCAATGTATAAACATATGGAGCTTAGGGGTTTGGACACTTTTTTAACTGTAATTTCACATACCTATCTTAGCAGCAAGCAATAGTGTAACGATTCGAAGCGCCGTCAACTAGGCAGTAGAGTTTCAATCCTGGTAGGTAGTTCCTAGCCGTATTGAAAAGCTGTGATACAGCTAAACAGTGCCTGTGGAGATATATATATATATATAGATAGATAGTAAGGCAAGAAATTTTAAACCGACAATTCTATTTTCTTTAATTGCAGATTTGGCAACTATCAGTTATTTTGATTTTAACTTGGGTTGACAATTCATCAGAAAGAAACTGACACCGGAGCATCATACAAATGATACGGGCAGTTTACATTTGATGAATAATTTTACGAAATTGACCATCTCGTTTATGCAATTTAACCCCATCAGATTATTTTTTTTATGGATATGTAAAGTCATATGTCTATGCTAATCGGTCAGACACAATAGACCACTTGGAATACAACATACTGCACGTTATTGCTGAAATACATCTGAATATAATAAACAGAATTTGGATTAAAATTTAGATTTCACAATACGTATTTGAGCTGCGGGGCCATATGCCCCAAATTGTATTGAAATTATTACTTATGTCAATTAATCTTTGGAATAAACCACATATTAGTATTCTAAAAATATTTTTCTGTGTTTTATTTTAATTTTAAGTTTGGCGCCTCTATAACACTAAAAAACAAAAACAAACATTGTATATATGAAGAGCGTTCCGAAAGTAATGCCTCCTACTTTTTATTTCGCCTGAATGGAAGAGATGGGAATTGCAAATTACATTGGCATGATGACTGAACTTCTGCATTCATGACCTGAAAATTTTATCTTTGTTACAGATATTGATAGTGTAAGACTAAGAAAACGACCCTTGTTATGGACATGTGTCAGAAGCAGAGCTATGTCATTGAATTCCTGGCAAAAGTGCATTGCGAATGGTAGTGACTATGTAGAAAAATAAATTCTGGAGCACAAAAGGTTACTTGTTTTAGTAGCACCACTCCCGTCTTCATAGCTCTTTAACTTTTTAAATTAAAAAAATAAATAAAAAAAAAGGCAACCCTTGTATGACAAAGAACGCTTCAGATGCCATTGCACAGTCATCAGCTGGCAAAGATACATCGAAAATAGTGGTGACTATGTAGAAAAATATATTCTGAAGCACAAAACGTTACTCATTTTAATGGTACTATGCCAGTCTTCATAGTTCTTCAACTTTTTGTTAAAATTAAAAAAAAAAAAAATTAGGAGGCCTTACTTTAGCCTTTAGAAGGAATGACCCTAACATGTACACACACAAGCAGCACTCATCCTAGGGGGATTGAAGCAACTTCCACCAAAAGAGGAAGTATCTAGGAAATATCAAATTTACAAGCAGTCCCTCGTCGCATGTATATCCTGGTTGCAGAAGAGGTTAGGTTTTTGCACTTCTTGCAGAAAGGTATCAACGTTATTCTATATACAGTGCCTGGTATTCCCAAACGGTCACCCATCTGATACTTACCGTGCTTAACATTGCTTAACTTCAATCGTCTAATATCATTCAAGTACTACCGTGTTTGAATCTATGGTTAAGTGGCAGTTTTAGTCATTTAGAACTGCTTTTAAGCTTTACTCCTCACTCATTTATAGACGGCCTTCTCAGCTATATTGTGAAAAAAAATTCTTTTAATTTTCGTTCAGTAAAACAAAAGTTATGATGAATTTACTGGTGTTCAAAATCGTAAAAATTCGTAAGGAGGTGAGCAACGTTCTTTATGACTGGTTTCAATATCAATCACGTCGCTTCAGCGACTACTGTTGCTACTAATTCACCGTTCTAGCAGAAAAGAAAAGTAACAAGTGAAACAAAGAATGAAAGGGAGATAATTGGGGAGATTTTATTGAAAGCAATCGAGTGCCGTACATTGTTATTACATGTGCGTAGGTTATGTTTAGGGAGGGGGGGTGCAAAAAAATAAGACTGAAATTAAACAAAGAACAAGTGAATTTACTGGAAGCCTGGAAAAATCATGGATTACGATAGAAAAAAATGTGAGCATGAAAAGTACTATGCTTAAGCTTAAACATAGAAAAGTAAAGGACTAGTTGTTAAAACGGGAAAAGAAAAGGACAAGATATTCTAGTAAATAAAATATAATAAATTTATAACTTTAAATATTGCAGCATTAAGAATTTTTTTTTTAATTCAATTTGTAACATTTTTTACTAGAATATCTTGTCCCTTTTTTCCAGTTTTAACAACCAGTCCTTTACTTTTCCATGTTTAAGCTTAACCATATTACTTTTCATGCTTGCATTTTTCTATTGTGATAAACAATAGTTCCCCCCTTTCAACTGTTCTATCTCATTTGAAAGTATGTGCTGTCTTAAAGCTGCGTAAGACGTTTAGAATTAGGAACAAGGGATTCATGTTTCCATGAGATTGCTCATTTAGGAACCGGCCGGTTGCTGGAGCCAGAGAGCAAATAAACGCACAAATAAAAACTTGTTTTAATTTTCATTGACTGTCGAAGGTAATCTCCGGTTTTAGTGTTCATGCAGTTAACATTGTTGCATTACAGGCTAACATAGCAATGAAGTGATAGCCAACATAGTACCTATTCATAAACAATAGTACTCCCTTTGAGCTGTTGTCTTATTTGAAAGCAAGTTCTACCCCCATTTAAAAAAAAAAAAAAATTATTTTTGGAATCCTTTGTAATGAGGCTTCATAATTTGTGCATTCATTTTTTTTGCGGACTGTTATTTTCATAGTGGTTGTTTCACCACGTTCCGACCAATTCATCCTCTGGCCTTCTTAAGGTGATTAACAGTGATGAGATAGGAATATTGAAACTTGTAACTTACCACCATAATAATAATTACTACCTTCCATACCTCATTTTGGCCAACTAATCCTCTGGCCTGCTTGAGTAGGATTGAAACCACTACCTTTAGACACTGCTCACCTGAAACTGTAGAGACGCAACGCCTCTATTCTTAACAGACCCAAAGTGATGAGACAACTATGGAAGGCAGTAGTTACTGAGAATAAGTTACAAGACTCAGCATTAATCATTTGTGGTTAATCACCTGAAGAAGGCCGGATGATGAGTTAGCTGAAACATGGTGAAACAACAACCGTGAAGATGAGGATAACAGTCCGCAAAAAGAATTCATGCACAAGTTCAATCCTCATTCAGATTGTCAACAAAATCTAGGCCATTACTGAAATTGGGGTTTTCCTTGTTGGCTGGTATATTGCGAGTTCTTTATTACAGTTGTAGGAGGTCCACCCTCCCAGGTGTTGCTTTTTCCCTTTGAAAAGGGGTTAGTTTATTGTTGAGATGTCCCTAAGGTTAGCCAGGCATTTGTTTTGCTTGTCTTCTAGGGCGCTGGCTCTTCAATTCCATTTTCCGACTCTTGTGTCACATCATCTCACCACAGGGAGAAGATAAATTTCCCTTTCACAGAATAAGGCATTTACGTTCATATAAGACTGCTCACATAGAAGACAACCAGCTGCCGGAGTTATAGAAGAATGAACAAAGAATGAAAACGTTTAACTTTATTTGCAATTTTGTCTTTTTTCTTCACCAGTTAATTGGTGGTCTGATCTATATAAAGTGATAGAGCACACTGTTTTTATTCTTTTCAGGTGAATGTCTAAAAATGTATCTTATAAAATTTGTTTAGCCTGGAAATTTGCTTTGGGGAATGAAACATGAAGGTCTCTATGGCTTGTTGCATCTTGCTTTATTTTTTTTGTTTAAAAAAAAAAAAAAAAAAAAAAAAATTTGATTTTGCATTCTCAGTGGAATAGATAAAAGTGCTACGTTACAATGACAGACTGTTTTTTTAATTGTCATATCCAATGAATATTAAAATCAATAATTAATGAAGTAATTTCTATTTTTATCTAACTAAAAGAAAGATAATCAATTTTTATTAATGAGCTTGAATTTCAACAGTCGAGATGTGACAAGCATTTAACAATCAATTTGTAGTGCAATGGATAAAAGTGCTAAGTTTATAATCAGTTCAAAGTGGCTACCATTTGAAGGGTAAACTTCAATCCTCAGGATATACAATAATACAGATGTGATTACGGGTTACTTAAGACTTTTCCACAGTCACGGCCGACTGAACCAGGGCAGCTATCTCTGTGCATTAAATAAACTAGAAATGCAAAATTCCCAGACAAACCAGAGTTCAACAATTGAACAAGGTCAGAGTTGTGAGAATTTTGTCATAAATTTGATTTGAATTCTTACTCAGTAGAAAATGTTCGTTTCTTTCATGGAATAAATGAGTTTCAAGTGATTACTAGCCAATCAGCCTGACGATTTCATTCAGGGAATGAAACATGAAAGATTGTATGGCATATTGCATTTTGCTATTTTGTGTCAAGTAAATTTGACCGATATAAAAAAAAAAAACCAAAAACAAACAAAAACAAGTGAAGCATGCATGGTTCCCCCCTGAGTGCACACTGAATGAGGCATAAATAAAATGACTAAGTTCAGTATTGCCCCCTCCCCCCGCCGACTTCAGCTCCAAAAGTCCCAAGGGGACGCCAAATCTTGGTGAAAATGAAGAAACACTGCAGTTTTAGGTCTTAACATATGTAAATTTGAGTTCTGCACCATGCAAAAAAAAAAAAAAAAAAAAAAAAAAGACTAAGTCCATCATTTGCCAGCCCCTCCATTTAGCCCCAAAAGTCCCCAAGGCCTTAACATATTTAAATTTGAGTTCAGCACCATGCAAAACTTTTAAATAGATATACACAGAAAATGTTTGGACAAATATGGTAAAATAGTCCTAAAAATGGAGTGTTTTTATTAGCCGTAAAAGAGCCAAGAGTTATCACGAAGTATAGACAAACAAAATCATATAGACATTAGTTAGTTACAACTTTTCAGAAAGTTTTATAAAACTCCAAGGCATCAGTTTTTTTTGATAAGCACAAAAGTGTCAGTTTTAGCCATTTTAACCCGAAAGGCACCCCTAGAGGAGCAACCAGAGTTTTCCCAGAAAATCCATTCTGTTACTTTTTACTCATATCATGTTTAATGTTTGCGCAAAATTTCAAGGCATAGTTATTGAAAAAAGTGCAGACAGATGAACGGACAAGGGTGAATTTACAAGGGTGGGGGGGGGGGCAAAAGAAAATTAGTAAATATAAGATAGCATTACTTAATGATTCGATGAAATTGCACTGAAAGGTTATGGAGTTGAAGATGAAAGAGATATAAGTCATTAACAAATAATGATTGATAAATGTTTCATCTTGTTCGATCCAAGAAGCTGATTCTCTATCAGCCAATCAGAGACTGCTAACTTTTAACAGGAATCATTAGTTCCCATTAATACATTTGACCTCTTATTTGTCTCAGAGTCTTACCTGTGTATGAGGGTGGTTACGAAAGTAAAGCCTTCTATTTTTTTTTAACTCCAAAAGTTGAAGAACTACGAAAACGGGAATGGTACCATTAAAACGAACTACCTTCAGAATTTATTCTTCTGCATAATCACCATCATTCTTAATGCACTTTTGCCAGGAATTTTGACACACATCCATGACAGGAATGGCTTTTTTAGAGTCTCACACTGTCAATATCTGCAACAGCACAATGAAAATTTCAGGTCATGAATGCAATTTGAAAACCCCACTGATCCATTTAGTCGGAATAAAAATAGGAGGCATTTACTTTCAATAGAATCATAAACTCCCATGAATGAACATGACCTTTCATATATTCGTCTCAGATACGTTAATTGGTTGTTCTTGTTTTACGGCATATTAACTCTTTTCAGGTTCATTATTTAATGCCGAATCTAGTGATTTGAAGAAAAAAATTTTTAATAGAATATATTTGTTTTCTTTTTGTTTTTATTTTTTCCAATCGGTTTCTAGTTAACGCATAGTTGGGGCCCTAACAGGTACTACCACTCTGGGTCAGAGTGGTCCAGGAAGCAATGGCAATTAAAGGGTGGCTCCACACTCCTCAAAGCCTGCAAGCTGGGACCTTACCATCGGATATAGTTTCAGGTCATATCCAGGACCCTCAAAGCCTTATCAATCAGGTTGTTGCATAAGTTTCATAAAAGGATTTTTGTCCTAAAACATGTTTTGATATTTGGCAAATTGTTATATATCATTAGAAAGCACATATTCTGTTCTACAAGGTAATGGTCATTGTTTTTTTGCTCAATTTTTTTCCTATTTTACAGAGCCGTCAAATGGATCGTCAAGTCGATAAAAAAAATCATATTTTCGGCACCTTATTTTCGCCTTTAAATCGAGGTCAAAAAGCAAGTGAAGTGATCATGAATATTTCTGCCGTATATGGAGAAAACTCTATAGCTGAGAGAACTGTTTGAGATTAGTTTACCAGATTCAAGCTCGGTAATTTGGACCTCAATGATGTTCCTCGTTCTGGAAGACAAATCAAAATAGACGAAGACCAACTCAGGGTTCTTTTGAAGGAAGATGGCCATCAGACATGTAGAGAATTGGCTAAAAAAGTGAAGTGTAATTTTACAACAAGTGTTTGTTTTTAGTTCCTCACATTAAGTGGCTTCATGCTTTGTTTGAGCTATTGCTCCAGTAGGTATCTAACTCTTGACAATATTCTACCAGTATAAGAGCCAAATACGTCCTAAAATGAAATGGAGTACTGTTGCTACATTTGGGGAGGAGCTGCTCAGAATATCCTTTCTCGCCTTGACATGGGTTCAAAACCAGTTTCAAAACGTAGGTAATGTCCTTTTTTTTCCCCACCTTGCAACTGCTTTTCCACAGAAAAGACATCGCTAGTCTACCTCTGTTCTATTGTTATTTTCATGGCAAGTGCTCAACTGAGCTTCAATCTATGATCGTCCTAGTAGAACATTTGCATTAACATTCATTTAGCTGTAACCACCGTCAACCATTTTCTCCCACTCTCCATCTGTGCTTTAATCTAGGCACATATTCCACAAACAATTTATTTCCTAGATCTGCCCACCTGTAGAACTCTGTACCATGGGTCTGCTTTCTAGCTGACTACAACATCGTCGTTCTTAAATCCACAAGTAACTTTTTGATGGCTCAATGACTTCTTGTTGAGCTCTCCTCTTAAATACAATTCTATCTAATTTCCACAAGTACTGATCATCATGTCGTTTTCTCACTGAGCACCTTACATGCCTTAACCCTTATCCTTAAGTGGCATCTAGGTCTTGACAAGTAGTGATCCCCTTGTTAAAAAAAAATAGACATTTTATTAAAAAAAATAAAAAATTGAACATTTTTTTTTTTTAATTAATAAATATTTTAGACGGGAAGGGTGACATGTCATATATAACCCCTCTGCTTGACTCTCAGTGGTCTTATGTGCAACGAGACTTTATTGGTCCCAGTAATTTCTCTGAAACTAACATAAGCGGATCAACATATCGCGTGGTACTGGGATCAAAATAACCAGCATGTATGGCCGTTACAAGCAGGGAAGCATATAACTCATGCATTCAAACATGGAACAATTTGTGGTTACGACATGCTATAAGGCTTAACGACCCCTTGGCGGATACTAATCAGTTTCATGGAAATCAGTAAACAGTCCTCCAGGTATTTGAAAGAAATATTAATCTAGCGGCAAATTGGATTCAAACTAAAGGTCAAAGCTTTCATTCAGAATCTGACATGACTAACAGGCGTGACTCTTTCCATCGGATATTAGATATCGTGCCAGTGAGACAGGGAAGGGCAGAATTCCCTCTGCATCTTCTAGGGAGAGTAGCCAAAAGAAAAAATAGATAAAGGAAAAAAAAAAAAAAAAAAAATTTTCCCAGCCTGGGGCTACGGCCCTACGAGTGTGGTATATGGAGAGAGACAGAGAAAGAGGTGGGGAGGGCAGCAACTTCTTTCCGAAACAACTTTGATAAGTTACAAATTTTTTTTTTTTTTTTTTTTTTTTTACATTATTTGGACTATTATCCTCATCTTTTAGTTGTTTTCATGAGTTTTGGCCAATTATTCCTTTGGCCTTCGTCAGGTTAACCACGACAGGATAGAGATGTCGAATCTTCCGACTACATCCACAACAACTGCTGCCTTCAATAGCTGTTGTCATAGCTAACCTGGTGAAGGCCAGAGGAATAATTAGCCGAAACATTGTAACAAAACAACATTTAGAAGATTAGGATAATAGTCCAAATAATTAAATAAAAAATTATACAATTTACTCATCTAAAAACAGCCTATCCTGCCTTGACAGAGTACAAAATAGACTTCGTGGCTTAGTGGGGGATGCCCTTTTCTCTACCCTGCAACCTCTCTCCTACAGAAGAGACGTTGCGAGCCTATCCTTGTTTTATCGTTATTTCCATGGCAGGTGCTCGTCTGAACTCCAATCTCTGGTCCCCCCTCGCCAGTCTTTCACAAAAAACACCCGTCTAGTCGAATCCACTGTGAAAAATTTCCCCCACTCTATATCTGTGCCTAAATCAAAATGCGGATTCCATGAACAAAGCTTCTTTCTTAAAACTGCACGCCTGTGGAACTCTATTCCGTCTGCCTGCTTCCCACCGGACTACAACTTGGATGTCTTCAAGTCCAACGTTAACAAATTCCTAATGAACCGCCCCCTTAAGTAAACACTTCATCAAATCTCCACACTAACGTAATATACTTGCAATAACCCTTATCCCTGAGTGGCTTCCGGGCCTTGATAAGTGGTGATCACTGTAAAAAAAAAAATCTTCAAAATAATTCTAAAACTAATTCAATAATAAAACTTTGATTAGGTTCAACGAAATCAACATTAAGAGAAAGACACAGAACGCATACGTGGAGTGGGGGGAGGCAGGAAGTTATATTTTGATGAAACCAAAATACAGAAATATTAAGTCACTTGATTTTAAATATTTAAAATGCAATATAAAATAATCTTTGTTTTTTTGGGTTTTTTTTTTCTAGTTAATAAAATCTGTCAAGCAGAGTAAATTTCTTCAACATTGAAATACATTATTCCCTCGAATATCACGGTAGATAGGGACCGAGACCACCCATAATATTCGAAAATCCACAAAGTAGGACAAAACCATTATTTTTACTTTGTTTATATGCTGTTTAAAACCATCCCTGTAATGTTTATAAGCCACCCTTTCCTATATCGATACTAATAGAAAGATTGTAACATCTGTTAGGTTGTACAGTATGCTACTACAGTTCAGTACTGTATATAAATATACCTGTAACGCTAGAGAATTAAGCAAATACGTACGCCATATTAATATATTTAAAAACCCGTTCAGTTCAAAGATGGTACAATAAAATGGAGTCCGGGTTTGCATAGGGCGGGGATACGATAAAAATGTCACAAACTTTTACACAGGCTTTGGATATAGAACTCGCCCTCCCATAATGAGATACATTATTCCCATAAATATCACAGTAGATAGGGTAGGGACCGAGACCACCCGTGATATTCGAAAATCCGTAAAGTAAGACAAAACCATTATTTTTACATTATTTAATTGCTTATATGCTGTTTAAAACCATCCATGTCATGTTTATAATCCACCCTTTACTATATTAATAATATTAATAATAATAATAGAAAGATTGTAACACTTGTGAGGTTGTATAGCACGCTACTACAGTTCAGTACAATATTACAGTTCAGTATTGTACATAAATAAATATTTGATTATCGCAGTTTTTATGGATTTATGATGGTTTTAAGGTGGATATCCGCAATATTAATATATTGAAAAACCCGTGAAGTAGCGGATCCTTGATAACCAAACCACGCAGTAGCGAGGGTTTACTGCATATCAAATAAGACTATGGCAATTGCTTTTTGTTTTCCTCCAAATTTCAACTGGTAAAAATGTTTAAATCAGAATAAATTACCCAACCTAGGGACCACGGCCCTATGTGTGGTGTATGGAAAGAGAAGCAGCAACTTCTTTCCTAAACAACCCTGGTTAGGTTCAATTAACAGAAATACACAGAGTTCATATGTAGGGGGAGGGGCATGAAGTCATACTTTGATGAAGCAAAAATCTTCTAACTCCCACATGAATTGCTCTTAAGCCTTCATAGCAAAACTAATATTTTCAGTTTTCAGAGAGAACTCTCACAAGAAGGTGAAAAAAAAAAAATCAACTTTTTATTAAAAACAAAACAAAAAGTTACACGGTGATCATAGGATCTTTGATATTCACATTATGCAACATCCCCAATAAAACTGCAGATCTCAAGCCATGAATTAATATTCTCTCATCTTCAATGACATTATATAGTGGACTGACATTTTTGTATAGTCGCTCTAAAAGACTGGACACTACTGCCTCTTCAGGAGAACTATCACATTCGAAATTTCGTCCAAATTCCCTGAGTTCGACTAGATACAGCTGAAGAAAGTTGGAAGTTATATCGACTAAAACGTTGCAAAAATAAACACTCAAGATGAGAATAGTAGTCCAAAGAATCTAAATAACCAATCCTCATCTCAAAAATTTAGAAACTTGATAGAACCTAATTATTGTAATAATTTATATATCTTTAAAAGTGAGAATGTGAGTGTGAGGACACTTCTCAACCTATATACTCAACGAATTTTTGAGCTACAGACTTGAAATTTGCTATAAAGGGTATTCTAACATGTGGAAAACTTTTTAATCAGTTTTCATCCGGAAAAAAAAGGGCTGCTAAGGGGTCAAAACTGAAAAATTGATATTTGGGGAGGGGGGGGAATCATTGGAGTTTTATCTATCAACTGATTCACGAGGTTTGAAAACACCTTTTAAAGATCATGGTAAGCTGGCCTAATTATTATCGTACTTGACTCACTGTCTTTAGGTTTTGGTTTCGATCTCAGCTCGAGTATTTTTGTTTTACTTGCAAGAAGTGAACTGTTTAAAAATACATAATACTCGCATGCATATATCTCAGTTTCTCTCTACTTCATTTTTTTTTTTTTTTTTAAGGAATTTAACGTTACGTTTAATACTGGACAATGCCAGGTACATCGAGTATGTACTCAAGAAGGAAAATGAAGACGGTGCAAGTTTATTAGCTGAAATGATAGAATTCATCCAATGAGGGAGAAGATTTGATCTTAAAAAATCTTTATAACAAAAAAACAAAACCAAAAAAAACAATCACATATTCCAACATATACATACATAACTCACAACACATACATACACCACAACTCATACATCCTTATATCAAGGAACAATCTAATTTCACGCAATTCAGCGTAATCCTTCTTATTCAAATTATTAAAAAAAATATTCACTGCTGAAAGACATTGTATATTTTTTCCAGTAATACCATACCACATCACACGGAAGCAAAAATAAAAAAATAAAAAATGTTGCTATATATATTATTTAATTGAAATTAATTATTGAGAGGATTATTATTTATTGATTGATTTATTTATTTATTGCAGGCTGGCATCCACAGTTGTTGTCGTCTCACCATGTAGTGAGACGACAACAACTATGGAAGGCAGTAATTGCTAAGGTTGCAGTTAGGAGATTCTGAGTTCCTATCCCGTCGCGGTTACCACCTGACGAAAGCCAGAGAAATAGTTGGCCAAAATGTCATGGAACAACAACTAAAAAAGATGAGGATAATAGTTTGCAATAAATCAATAAAATGTTGCTAGTACTGAAGAAGACATTGTATCATTGAAACTAAGTTGACTTTCAATAAATATTTTAAAAAATTATATATGTTGTTTTGGCTTCTAAAACTTACAAATCCAAATTCTACAATGATTACATTGAGTAACCACCTCTAATACGCACACGCACACACACACACAAATATTCCAGGGGTGGGTGGGAAAAAGCAAAACATATAACTGTTTTACCAGAAACATACATTTGCCTCTGATGAGTTGTTTGGTGAGTTTCCACTATACAATGAAACACGTGTAAGACATCATAACCAACCGGATAGAGTAAGCCAATCTTGATACTCGGATACAGTGCTGATCTCTAATTTGTTACTTTGTACCTTTGTACAATAAACTTCTTATAACCAGGGCTGTATATATGTTGAGTCTCATGTCATCTAATTAATTTAAACTGATTATATTCCCCCAGCTAAATATCTAAAAAAAAAAAAAAAAACACACATACACACACAAAAAGCAAACTTTCCAACTGTTTTCCAAGGAACATACATTTGTCTCTGATGAATTGTTTGGTCGGTTTCTGCTATTTAACAAAACAAATATAAGGCATACTTCATAAAAATATGAATAAAATGAGTGGAAATTAAATACATTTAATCTGAAATGATTATATATATATATATATATATATATATATATATATATATATATATATATATATAGTCAGCCACATACAGTACTGTTTCGCAATATCACAGCTCATCAGTGCGGCTAGACAGGCAATTACCTCAAGCCAGGATCGAAATTCGGCCGCTTTCTCACCATTATGCTATATGGCTGCTGCTGTGCAGGTAGTGAATTAACGGTATTTTGACATCATCCGAATGCCTAAGCTCAATTTGTTTGCACAAAGAGCATCGCTTAATACGCCAATGACAGTTTGTATATCACTTCCTAATATGCCCAACCCAAGGTAGGGAGCATCATAGTCAACCACATATAGTACTGTTTTGCTGTATCACAGCTCATCAGTGCAGCTAGACAGGCAGTTTCCTCAATCCAGGATCGAAACCTGACCGCCCAAACGACAGTCAAGGCTTCTCACCATTACACTATTCAGCTGCTGCTGTGCGGGTAGTGAATTAACAATGTTTTGACATCGTCCAAAGCTTGATTTGTTTACGCAATATATATATATATATATATATATATATTCTATTACACTAGCATCATTAAAATACTATATAATATTTGAATGATGCTAGTGTAGTAATATGAATTTGAAGTAAAAAAAAAAAAAAAAAAAATTCAACCCATTAAATGAAAAGATTTAATCTTAACAAAAGATCTGGTCACCAGCATTTTGCCAAAAGAAATTAGCATCCTTTTGTAGAGGAAATAATTTATTCTACAAGAATTACACTGACCCAAGGCAAGGACAGAACGGATACGCTTTCCGCTTCCCCACAGAAGAAGCAAACATAAAATGCCAACAACAAACATAATTTTGAAGAGATTCTTTGTGTCATCACAAACCATTTTACTTTTAGGATTTCGCTTTTATGAAAGAAAATAAAAGAAACGGGGGAAAAAAAAGACGGATGGAAAGAATCAGACGGAATCTAATAACGCTTTTCTGATGACAGAATGAAAAATGGTAAAAGTGTCCTACCTCAAGAAGATGAGCCGTAACAGGTTTCCATAATACTTCAATGCGTAAAAGGTTTACAAGTCCAGTTTCTAATAATTTGGCCACAGCAAACAGCGAAGGTTCCTGTTGAAAAAATAAATAAATGAATGAATAAATAAAAACAATGAATCCAATTCAAAGAACTGCATTAATCCTGAAATAAAAGCACACATTTTTATTTTATTTTATTTTTTTTATTTTATTTTTTTTATTTTATTTCAAACAGAATCTTTCATGATTAAGACAATAACTGATGCAACGTTCCAAAACAAATGGAGGAAAATCTTTTTTAAATAATGACTTAATTAAAAATCTGAGTAGCCATTAGATAAAAAAAAATGAAGCATGCATGGTCCCACGTAAGTGCACAGTGAATGAGGCATAAAAAAATGACTAGGTTCAGCATTTGCCCCCCCCCCCATTTATCCCCAAAAGTTTCCAAATCCTGGTAAAAATGAACAAACAGCGCAGTTTTATGTCTTAACATATGTAAATTTGAGTTCTGCACTATGCAAAAAAAAAAAAAAAAAGTCCATCATTTGTCCCCCTTCATTTCGCTCCAAAGGCCCCAAGGCCTTAACATATTTAAATTGGAGTTCAGCACCATGCAAAACTGCTAAATAGACATACACAGAAAATTTTGGGCAAATATGATAAAACAATCCCATAAAAGGAGTGTTTTTATTAGCCCTAAAAAGAGCCCCTGGGGGACAGCCAAGAGTTATCGTGAAGTATAGGCAAACAAAATTATATAGAAATCAATTAGTTACAACTTTTCAAAAAGTTTTATAAAAATCCAAAGCATCAATTTTTTTTTTGATAAACACAAAAATGTCAATTTTAGCCATTTTAACCTGAAAGGCACCCCTGGCGGCAACCGAAGTTTTAACAGAAAATCCATTCAGTTACTTTCTTGCTCATATCATGTTTAATGTTTGTGCAAAATTTTAAAAAATTCCAGACAATGGATGGACAGACAAGGGTGAATTTACAGGTTCACCCTTCTTTAGTCGAGGGGGACAAAAAAAAAAAAAAAAAAAAAATCGTGTCATGGTGAAATTAGTAAAAATTCAAAAATTTACAGAAAATCATGCAGTAGTTTTTTTTTTTGTTTTTTTACAAGGGAGTCACTACCTATGAAAGCTCGAAAGTCACTGGAGGATAAGGATTAATAAATTTAAGGTGGTAGGGTAGGAACCGTTAATAGTGTAGGTTCGGTAGAATTCAGATTATTTAAAGGGACGGCTCAATAAGAACCTGTTTACATTGGACTTAAAGGCTACCATATTGTAATCAGCCAGGAAGCAAACCAGTGGAACAGTGTTCCATGGGTGGGCAATTCTAGGAAAGAAACTCTGTTCATGGAATATCTGCATTTAGATTTAGGCACAGAGTATGGGAAATTGTTAATAGTGTTTGTAGTGTTTTTGTGAATATTTGGTATGGGGGGAGAGATCAGATAGGAGCTCAATCGAGTACTTGCCGTGAAAATAAGGAACGAACAGAGACGGGCTAATAATTCGATAAATTCTATTTTTACTCGTAATTATTTTCCTACATGATCATTTTTCATAATTTGGTGATTTTATAATAATCTCGACATGACATAAGTACAAATTGTTTTCACCAGAAATGCGTTGGTTAAAACTATCACCATTCTACACAAGCACCCAGATTTGAAAGAATTACTTTTTCAATAAATTTACGAATTCTACACAACTTGATAATTCAATATTAAAAAAAAAAAGTTTGTCATAAAAAATTTTTTCCCATATTATATATATATATATATATATATATAAAAAAAAAAGACAAAATGTGTATGTGTGTGCGCGTCTCACAAAAAGTTTTGACAGAGGCGCCGGATCCTCACCAGATCGAAATCCTTTTAAAGCTGGACTCTTCGGGCGACAAATATAAAAAAATTGGCCAAAAATATTAATTCCTTCACTCTAAACTGGGCAGTTTTCTACACGGAGGGTCGTTTTTTTTGTTTTGTTTTTTTTGCATCGCTATTTTTGCAAGTCATCGTATTGGTCGGATTGACTTCACTTAATTTCAACGTTCCAAACGTCCAGTCGGATGATGAAGACACCGGCAAAGACACAACATACTTTTTGCGTCACGGGTTCGAGCTTGCCTGCCTACTACCACTTTTTTTTTTCTCTCTCCACCCAAAGTGCCTACTGGTGTTTCACCCACCCACCCCCACTACCAATTTATTTTTTCACCCCTCCACTCCAGATTCCTTACTCGAGCCAGGCAACGCCGCCGGGGAAACCCGGCGACTCTTCCACTTTGTTTTAACACCTTTCTTCACCCCCCCCCCCGAGTCCTTACTACACCTCCACACACGCTGGCAATGCCGGGTACCCCCGCTAGTATATATATATACATATATATATAAAACAGTTGCAACATTTGGTTACACTTTTCTTGCATGCAAAACTATGGTGATGATTATAAAGTTGGCCATAAGTTTATGTTAAATTTATATAGGACACTGATCCCTTCACTAAAATCCAAAATAGTTTGAAAAAAAAAAAAAAATTTTTAAATTAAAAGCACTGGTAATTGTAAATAGAAAAGAAATCTTGGTGATGGCCATAATATACTGGTTACTTTAAATTTATATAGGAAACTAAAGTCTAAAATATTACAAAAAAGAAAAAACAGAGCTGGGATTTTATTTTGTTTAATAAAGGCCTTTAATTTCTTAATCATGATGACATTACTCAAAATCACAGAATTTTTGGAATCTAAAAGTTTCAAGCATACTATTACCATTTATTTGAATCCCCACGAAAGCAAAAATGTGACACAAGGTCGTTTTTAATGTGAGGGGGGGCGGAGAGACCAGCTCCCTAAAAGGGTCACTCTGGAAGTAGGCAAAAACAAAAATTGCCTTAGCGTACAAGGTTTTCCCTCGATTGACGAAGGGCAAATTAAGTTTAGTACAGCATCAGAACAGATACTACACTAATCTCAGCATGAATGCCAAATCTACTTTTCCAATTTAAAATACTAGTAGATTCATAATCTGTTCCTAGATTTGTCAGTCATCAACCTTTGCAAATTTGGAGTGAAGAGAAAAAATAAGCAAATAAAAAAAAACATAGTGGAGGGGAAAATAAATCCAATAAAAGCGGCTAGTTCAAATAAAACATCAATATATCATTGGAGGGCCATTCTCGGAACAGAAAAATGATTCAGAAAGAAATTATTGCAGTGGAAAGAAAAATAATCCTGTTGCAAATATTAAATGCAGTTCCCCCAAGCAAAAATTAGCAGTATTAATCCAGTCAGAAAAGTGCTGAATTGCAATAGAGTCTATGTAAAGAATCGTAGTGTTGATCCAATCAGATTCAGCAGTGATCCTCTTCTCGGCTCAAGAAAAATCTACGACTGAAAAATTCAAAGATTTAGTACATTTTATACAGCGATTCTAATACCTGATTAATTCGTTCAAGTCTTTGTAATCATACTCAGTATATTAAACAGAAAAATACTACAACAAGTGAAGAAAAAAATGAAATATGAGCACATACAGACACACCTGAAGTTGCATCATTTTAATAAAAATAATATATTTACCAGCAGGACCAGTGGAAATTCCACAGGGGACTCATTCCTATGTAACATATTGATGCTGGCATTCTGTAGATGCTCAGTGTAAATGGACATGCCCTGATATTACGAGGGGCGTGCAATAAGTAATGCCCCAGACCCACTTCCAGTTGTCTGATCTAGCTGAAATTTTGCATGTGCAATGATTTATATCTCTTCGGGTTATGTGGCAAATTACAGCTCTGAACTAATTGTGGTTTCTGTTTTACAGGTGTTTGAACTGAGTCAGGTGTCAAATGGAGCCTGTTGAATGTCGAGCAGTGATCCGTTTTTTGTATTTGAAAGGGCGCACACCACAGGAGAGTTTTGACGAAATGAAAGAAACTTATGGTGACATTGCCCCAGCATATGACCTTGTAAAACATTGGCATCATGAATTCAAACATGGCCGGAAGTCTGTGGAAACAGCACCCAGACCTTGTCGCCTCCCTTCTGCCATTGATGAGGCATCTGTCCGTAAAATTGAGGCTGCCATTTTGGAAGATCGGCGCAGATGTCAAGATTAGTACAGAGTCTGTGCAAACTATCATTCATGACCATTTGCATATGCATAAAGTGTCTGCCAGATGGATTCCCAGGTTGCTCACACCATTCCAAAAGCGAGAATGCGTAGAGTGCTCGAGGATGAATTTGGAGATGTGCCAAGAAGATGAGTGAACGTTTTTCAAAAGACTGATTACACGGGATGAAACCTGGGTCCATCACTATGATCCAGAGACCAAAGCCCAGTCAATGCAGTGGAAGTACTTGGACTCACCACCTCCAAAGAAGGCAAGGGTGCAGCCCTCCACTGGCAAGGTCATGCTCACAGTCTTCTAGGACCAGGATGGAGTAATGATGACAGATTTTCTGGCAAAGGGTACCACAATTACAGAAGCCTATTATGCTTCACTTTTGAGGAAATTAAGAGAAGCTATCAAAATCAAGAGGCGAGTCAAGATCAGCAAAGGTACACTCCTCCTGCAGGACAATGCTCCGGTCCACAACTCGCATGTCGCCAGATCAGAAGCACGGGTGTGTGGTTATGAAATCCTACCTCATCCTCCCTACTCTCTTGACCTTGCACCCTCTGACTTTCACCTCTTCCCAGTCATGAAGTTATTTTTGAAAGGAAAGCGTTTCCCAGATGATGCAGCCTTGATTTCTGAAGTTCACATCGTGGTTGGAGGACCAACCTGGGGTGTTCTACAAAAACGGTCTCCAGAGCTGCATCAAACAATCGGAGAAATGCATTATTCTGGGTGGTTTCTATGTAGAGAAAGACTAATAACTGTGCCAAGTTTCGTTGCTCTACTGCTATCGGAAGTGGGTCAGGGGCATTACTTATCGCACGCCCCTTGTATTATAGATTTTCTATTAATACTGCAAACGTTATTTCTCTAAGCTAGCGATAAAGCCCGGTCGTAAAGTATGCTTAAATATGATTTTTTAATTCTTGCAGATTTCGTACATATTATTATAAAGTTAATGTTCTATTGATTTTTATGTTATAAAGTTGCGATTTCAAAAATAAAAAAATATATCCATATGACTTGGGTGCATTAGCTTGAATCGAAACCGAAATAAAAACTTATGAAAAAAAAAAAAAAAATATATATATATATATATATATATATATATAAAGTGAACGTGTCTGTGTGTCTGTACATTTTCTTTCGCAATAACTGTCAATTTTCAGTCTACAGACTCGCAATTTGATATACCGGGTACTGAGATTTGGGAAAATCTATGTGATCGGTTTTCGGCCAGAAATTGGGCTGTTAGGGGGCCAAAGTTCAACGATTTGACCTTTGAGAACTCTACCAAACTCCTCCGACAATTTTGGGTTTAAATAATTGAAATTTTAGATATAGGTTCCTTGGACATGAATCTAACTTAATAACTCAATTTAAGCCAATAATAATAAATTTTAAGGGGTCAAAGTTAAAAAAAATTTACCGTTTTTTTTTTTTTGCTCAGCATACGCCTTCAAACACCCGGGCAACGTCGGGCGCCCATGCTAGTATATATATATAAAAGTGAACGTGTCTGTGTATCTGTCTGTCTGTGTGTGTACATTTCCCTATGCAATAACTCGGTCAATTTTAAGTCTACAGACTCGAAATTTGATATACAGGGTACTGAGATTTGGGAAAATCTTTGTAATCAGTTTTCGGTCAGAAATTTGGCTGTTAAGGGGTCAAAATTCAACGAATTGACCTGAGAGAACTTTACCAAACTCCTCCGACAATTTTGGGTCTAAACACTTGAAATTTTAGATATAGGTTCCTAGGACATGGATCTAACTTAACTTGATTTGAGCCCAAAAAATAAATGTTAAGGGGTCATAATAGGGGTCAAAGTTTAAAAAAAAAATTTACCTCTGTGGTCTCTACCAAATTACTCAGACAATTTCTGGTCTAAACATTTGAAATTTGACATAAAGGGTATTCAGAGATAGGGCAAGCTTTTTCATCGGTTTGGGTCGAAAATTTTTAGTTACCAATATATAAATGTATGTATGTATGTATGTTTTCCTGCCTGCTTAAAACTTTCGACAGAGGAGACGGATTTTACCAAGATCAGTATCATTTTAAAGTCTGACCTTTCAGACGACAAATATCGAAAAAAATGGCTAAAAACATTAATATCTTCACCTTTAACTGGGAACTTTTCTACAGGGGGGGGGTCGCTTTTTTCGCCGATATTTTTGAAAGCCATCCTCTCCTTTCGATTGTCTAGCCTTAATTTAAAAAAATATCACTTCCGGTTAGATGTCAGGTTTTTTCTCCCCCATTCTTTTTCTTCTTCGCAGTACGAGTTCGAGCTTACCTTCCTACTAACATTTTTTTTTTTTTTTTTTGTTCAACAGACACATCCAAACACCCGGGCAACGCCGGACTGAAATGCTAGTATGTATATAATTTGAGTTTCTTCAGTGATAATCGAAACTGAAACCAAAACTAATGAAGAATTCTTGATAAATCATCTATTTTTTTTATAAATAATTTTAAGTGCCATCAGCAATAGTCGAAACCGAAACCAAACTTAAGAATTCTTGGTAAAATAATTTTTGACAAGAAATAGAACATGACAATTAAACGACCCGGATGTAAGTGTGACACACGTGCTATCGTATTAATATATAGATTAACAGGGAGACTCAACATTGTCCAGGATTGAATGAAGATCAACAAATGTTCCACCCTCTCATACTTTAATTATCATCGAAATCGGTGACATAAATCAAATTGATTGATTGCCTACTCTAGTTAGGGACCCCGTCCCCTCACAGTGAACCAGGAGGAAGATTCACATGCCTTACCGCAGTGGTTTATTCCACAATACATAGGACTGTGGAGAATGAACTGTAGATTTTATAAAATTATCTGTAAGTAATGGCTTCACTTAAAGTTTAAAATGCAAAAGTCAAATATCATGGTTCAATTGTGCTCTAAAAAGAAACATTCATTTCAAATGCGCCCCTGTCTTATAAAAGAATCTACAGTTGATATCATTCAACCACGGTAGTGGTTGAATATATGCTTGAGTCCGAAATTGAATGAATCGAGACACATTCAAACCCCCCACCACTAATTCTGTTCGCAACCAAATTTCAAACAGGTTATATAGTTGGATAGAACACCTCATTAGCTACATTTTGAAAAAAAAATTTCGAAAATTGGTTCAGTAGAAAAAAAGTTACAAAATATGTGGGTTCACAAGCAGGAGAGTAAGTACATTAATAATTTTATTATATCATAATTAGGATCATTTAATTCATTTTTATGTAAATTATAAAATTATTAATTCCATCTACTAACTAACGAATTAATTTTATTCAAACAATTTTCACTACATAAATATATGCAAATAATAGGGGGGGAAATAAGTTCAATCCAGCGACTGACACCCTTTCTAACTCAACAATAAACAACAACATATGCAAATAATAAATAAAATATTTATCAATATTCAAATTTTATTTTTAGCTGCCATATTTTAAGTCTAAAAAATTCTTATTTTTTACTTCACTAGAATATCTTGTCCTTTACTTTTCCAGGTTTAATAAAATCTTAAGAATATTACTTTTCATGCGCGCATTTTTCCATATAATTATAGTTTGGGCCTTTCTGCTTGTGCGGTGATAAAACTTCTCAAATGTATTTGTGATGTTAGGTTGTATAAAAGTGTTAACTTTGGTTTAAATCGTACTTTCTTCGTTAATCAAATGTTTTGGATTAAATTTTGATAATTATCAGATGCATTCCGATACAAAAAATTTAAAAATCAAAACAAAAAATTGACTCGGTCTAGTATTTTTTTATTCACTTATCTAAGACAAAACATGAACTAAAGTATCAGAACAGATATTACAGTTTGCTCCCAGCAAAAAGACCCTCCAAACTATCACTCAGATCATATTTTGATATATCTTTTTGAATAACGATGAATAATACTGATGATGAACGCCTAATTGAAATTGAACTTTTACCAAGTACTTTATCCATTATGCCACGGGTCCTTGCAGATTCCAGAATTCAACAAAATACACCTGAAGAAGGTTGGAGGTTACATCGATCAAAACATTGTGAAAATACACAAGATGAGAACAGTAGTTTAAGGAATCCAAAGAATACAGTCATTTTTTTTTAATGTTGGGAAACTCCACCTCCCCAAAAGGGCCACTCTATTGGAGTAAAAATTTAGAAACAAAAAAATTATTCAATCCAGTATTTCTCATTCACTGATTTAAGACAAAAAGATGAATAAAGAATCAAAACAGATACTACACTTCGCTCTCAGTGAAAAGCCCTCCGCCCACAACAACGAATAGTTTAATCGAAACGTCCATTAAATCTTTCTCACTAGGCTTGATAGTGTAGCAGTTGTACTGCATTTAATTTTATTTTGCGTTCTCAACCAAAGAAATATTGCATTTCATCATAATTGATTCAACGAGCAATATCGGCCCACGTTTGTACCATTTTATTACTCAGCCAAAATTAGACCGTAATCTCGGGTGATATCACTGACGACACAGATCCCCATTATAGGAAATCGAAAATAAGTATCAGTTAAAAAAACAAAAACAAACAGTATTACCATATTCTTGGCAATCACACCATCGTTTCTTTCTCCAATAAACTGCAATTTTATCATTGATTTTGTTTCACATTTATATATAAAAGCGAGACCTGTGGAAAGTCCCCAGCAAACTCATTCCTATGTAATATATGGAATTCTGTAGATATTCAGCATAAATAGAGACGCTCTGATATTATTGTAGCTCTTTTGTTAAAGCTGCAGAAGTATTTGCCTACACTAGCAGGGACGACCGGGTCGTAAAGTATGCTTGAATATGATATTTTAATTCTTGCAGATTCCTTATATATTATTATAGAGTTAATGTTCTATTGATTTTTATATATTATAAAGTTGCGATTTCCAAAAAATATACATCCATATGACTTGGGTGCATCAGCTTGAATTGAAAGCGAAATAAAAACTTGTGGAAAATATTAATCCTCGCATGAAAGAGCAGGACACAAAATGTTTTAAATAATAATAGAATAACAAAGACTTTCACTGGCGAGGACTACTATTGACCGTAACCAGTTATACAGTCCTTTTGAAATTTTCACCTCTATTTTTCTTGTTATGTACTGAATAGTTGTTAATGAAACCTATATGAAATATGTTCCTTATTAAATTTTAAAGATTTTCTATTCTGAAAGAAGTTTAAAAAAATTTCATCTAAAAAAGTTATTTGAAAGCTAAAATTCAGATTTTCTCATTCAGACCTGTATTACAAAAGGGGGTTGCAAAAAAATGAGGTTTGATGTGAGGAGAAATACAGACTGAAACAGAATATCCAGACCTGTAATAATACAAAGAGGGGGTTGCAAAAATGAGTTGTGGTGTGAGGAGAAATACAAACTGAAACAGAGAGAAGGAGAGTTTTAAAATATAATCTTAAAAAGATAAGATACAAGTTAGAAAAGGATTTCATCCAAGGCATGAAAATTGTTAAATAAAATGTTTTTACTATAGGCTTTAAAAATAAAGGTACAAGATTCAATTTGAAATTTATTTATCTTCAAAGTGCACTTTTATAAATTTTACAAAGTAAGGTATAAAAATTTAATTTAAATTGAATCAAAAAATTACCTGTGATTTATTTTATGTAATGTACATTTTGTTGCAATTTAAAAACATTATCTTTCATCTAGCAATTAATGATATAGATATAAAATTTTCAATGAGTTTTTTAAAAAAGTGCAGCAGAATATACATTACATAAAATAAATCAGAGGTTTTTTTTTCTAACTTGTGTGTATATATATGTGTGTGTATATATATATATATATATATATATATATATATATATATATACATACAACTTGAGTGCTATCAGTTATAATCGAAACCGAAAACAAAACTTATGAAGAATTTTTGGTAAAATTATTTATTACAAGAAATGAAAGTCCATAACAATTAAACAACTCGTATGTAAGCATGACAGAAAATAACACACACACTATCGTATTAATATATAGATATCTAGTATATCTATAAAAGTGAAAATGTGTGTATGTGTCTGAGCACACTTCTCAACCTATATACTCAACGAATTTTTGATCTACAGACTTGAAATTTGGTATATAGGGTATTCAGATGCGTGAAAAACTTTTTAATCAGTTTTCATCTGGAACAAGAAGCTGCTAAAGGGTCAAAATTGAAATATTGGTTCGTGGGAGTCATCGGCTTTTTTTTAAAAATCTGTTTGCTAACAGTTTCACAACTGCACCTGCGCGATTCGTTTACATTATGTTAAGTATAAGTAGGTTTGAAAACATTCTGTAAAGATTGTATCAAGTTTATACTTGACTCAGTGTCTTTAGGTTTCGGTTAGAGTATTCTTTTTGCTTTGTTTTTACTTACAAGAAGTGAACTGTTAAAAAAAAAAAAAAAAAAACAATACGTGCATGCACATGTCTCGGTTTCTCTATTAAATAAAATATATTTATACGTATTTTACGACCGGGCAACGCTGGGCGGCCTGCAAGTATATGTGTATATTTACACTTATCTAATTAAAAAAGCAAAAGAATAAAGAGTATAAATGTCCAAGTATTAACTTAACGTTAAAGACAAGAAAGATTAAGACAATTCTATAACATTACCAGCAGGGAGACCCGATGTTGCCCGGGATTAAATGATGATCAACGAATGTTCCACACTACCATATTTTTATTGTCATCGAAATCGTCCATTTTTAAATCAAATCGATTGATTGCCGGCTTTAATTCAGGACCCGTCTAGGTGCACCAGGAAAAAGTTTCACATGTCTCCCCACAGTGACTTATCCCACAATATATTCCAATCTACATTGCACTGTAGACAACCTACTGCTGATTATATGTAATTATTTTTTTTATATATAATGGCTTGAATTAAAGTTTAAAATGAAAAAGTCTGATATCATGGAGCAATTGTGTTTTAAAAAGAAAAGTTTCAAATGCATCCCTGTCATATGAAAGAACCTTTGTGTGGAATTTAAAAAAAAAAAAAAAAAAAATCAGCCTAGCCGTTTTTGAGTCCATAGGAAATGAACTCACATACACAAAGTTCCTTTTATAATAGTAGGGATAGACATATGCTGAAACACTGCAGGTATCAAATCAGCTCAATGTAAAAACTTTCTGGTCAAACAGAGCTATTGTACAGTAAGTTGAAACTCGTAACATTTTTGTTAGTTCCATGAATTCAACAAATGATATCAATTTTATGAATTTATTTTAATTCGCTCTCTCTTTCTCTCTCTATATATGCACACATACATACAACTGTACTCTACTATTTAGACCCAACATGAAAAATCCGACAAGATAATTTTATGTATAAGATTATATACGAGTATGTGCGTGCACGCGTTTGAGTAGATTTACGAAATATCTTATCAGTGGCCAAAATGCATGCAAATCACGGTTACCGAGGAAATGCGTATCTGCAGATTTTTTTTTTTTTTTTTTTTTTTTAGAGTGTCCACCATAAAAAAGGAAACAAGGACTCGACTAATCACGCATTATGTGAAAGGGCAAAAATTCACCCATGATCTTTGGGGATATCAGAGATGACAGATATCCCATATTAGGAAATTGGGGGAAAGTATAGAAACAGAATTCAAGTATGAGTAAAAAAAAAAAAAATAAATAAATAAAAAGCAAGGTTTCTTTTTATATATATATATATATATCATTCAAACACTACATTGTTTGAGTATATGGTTAAGTAGCAGTCTTAGTCATTTAGAACAGCTTTAAAGCTTCGCCGCTCACTCATTTTTCAACCAAATTTCAAACAATTATTACAGTTTATAAATCACCTCCTCAGCTTTATTGTGAATCATAAAAACAAACATAAGGAGGTGAGCGACGTTTTTTATGACTGGTTTTCATAGCAACCAGGTCGCTTCAGCGACTAATGTTGCTACTAATTCACTAATGAAAGCATGAAAGGGAAATAACTGGGGGTAGTTTTATTGAAAGCAGACGAGTGCCGTACCTTATTATTGCATATGTGTTTATGGGGGCAAAAAATAAGACTGAAATTAAACAAAGAACAAGTGAATTCATTGGAAGCCTGGAAAAATCATTGATTATAATAGAAAAATGCAAGCATGAAAAGTAATATGGTTAAGCTTAAACATGGAAAAGTAAAGGACTAGTTGTTAAAACTGGAAAAGAAAAGAACAAGATATTCTACTAAAAAATATAACTTAAAATATTGCAGCATTAAGAATTTTCTTTTTTAAATCCAATTTATAACATTATAAAATCAATTCTTAATGCTGCAATATTTTAAGTTATAAATTTATTATATTTTTTTACAAGAACATTTTGTCTTTTTCCAGTTTTAACTACTAGTCCTTTACTTTTCCATGTTTAAGCGTAACCATATTACTTTTCATGCTCGCATTTTTCTATTGTAATATAATATGACAAAAGTTTATATTCCAAATTTCATGATGTTGACGATCTTATAATTTATTCCTTTAATTCAGTTGACTCTTACAATTCTTGATAGTATCTGTTTCATAACACAAAATCATTCACTTAATTATATCATCTACGGAACTCTAGATGTGAACGTTTTGCTGCTCGTTGGGTGGATGTTGTTTTTTGCATTTGATACCATGGAATATTTTTCATTCTTGGAATTTCTATAGTAAGCTTACGCCACTGGTTATGCAACCAACTCAAGTTTAAAATAGCATTTCCGTTGGTCTGTCATGTTAAACTTTAAAGTAGCGTTCTAGTTAGTCTAATTTTAACATAGCGTTTTCATTGCTCCATCAGGCTTACATTTGAAATATCATTTTTGTTAGTCTGTCATGCCAACGTTAAAAAGAACATTTTCATTGGTCTGTCATATTCAAGTTTTAAATTATTTTGTTTGCTTGGTGTTTAATGGTCTTATCAACAATACTAGGGTCATTTTAGGACCAAACAGTTTTTTTGTTTTTTTTTTAAATCAGCAGTTTGGTTTTATGCTAGGGTTAAGGATCACTGGTGCTATATTTATTCTGAGACAAATAAAAAATCAGAGGATTGTAGATATGTTTCTGGTTTGTAAAACCCTTTTGTCTTGTAGAATAGGGGTGGTTATTGTTCTATTTTTAGATTTTCCAGTACAGTTCAACTGTTTAAGGAAATTTAATATATCCTTTTATTTGTATAGCACTGAAAAGTTTTTTCAGGTTGTTTACTTGAACGAAGTGGGTTGGTTGTTTTTGTTTTACGGCATATCAACCCTTTTCGGGTTATTTAATGCTGAATCCAAAGATTTTGAAGAAAAATATTTTTAATAGAATATATTTGTTGTTTTCACGTTGGTTTCTATTTAACCCATAGTTGGGACCCTAACAGGTACTACCACTCCGGGTCAGAGTGGACCTGGGAGAAATGGTAATTAAAGGGTAGCTCCACACTCCCCAAAGCCCACAGGCTGAGGCCTCACCACTGGATATAGTTTATGGTCATATCCAGGACCCCCATTGAGGGACTTTTACCCTCTGCAGGGAGGCAGTCAGCGTATTCTAATGCCCCACCGACAGGGCCTTGGACGAAGTGGGATCTTATTATTTAGAAGTCTTTACATTCAATTTTTATGTGTTTAATGGACATAAGTTTTTGACATGATATGCATAAAGGGGGATCATCTAGCGTTAAATAAACAGGATGCCCAGAGTCATCCTCATTACAGGACATTATTTTTCTTGAAACTACTGTTCTTTATCATTGTTTATATATGTATATAACGTTTCGGTCGATGTGTTTTTTTCAGAGGTATTGTTAAGTTATATATATATATATATATATATATATATATATATATATATATATTGGATTCTTATTATTTCTATTTACTTTGCCTCCCCACAAGTTTTTGATGAACCGTTCCCCTTAAGTAATCCAATTTATCAAATTTCCACTACTAACAATTACTACATCATTGTCCCATTGACTACTGTACACTCATTAACCCTTATCCTCGAGTGGCTGTGGGGCCTTAATAAGTGGTGCCTCTTTTGTGAAAAAAAAAAAAAAAATTCCACGAGCGTGGCATGTTCTCGTTCCATCAGCCATGACATAAGAAATTTGCAATTGCATTTTAGGTGGTGCCCGCATTGAGGATTGAACTTTCAAGCTTCAGAAGAGTGTAACATCTAACTAAATTTTACTTATTACTTTATCCATTATGCCACGGGTCCTTGCGGACAATTCTAGTATGAATTTTGGGAGCCTTAAACCGATTCCTGTTTGTAGATGTGCAATTTTACGATTTATCACTGTGGCTCACTACCTGTTACCATATATATAATTAAATAATTATTCTTTTATATGTACAGACATAAGTGTTTCAAGTTTACGCAACAATCATTGTAGGATGACAATTCCTGCCAGTCGGGATATTTGAACCTGGCTACAAAGCTAACTGGCTCCATTTGTTAAGCTTTTATCTCCAGGCCATCAAACAACTGACATGAGGATGAAGGGAATTGATAACTAATAAACGCTCAATTTGGGTGCAGACATTAGACAATGAAGAGTGTTCGAATGATGGAAGTTATAAACATTGCATAAATACTAGTCGACTGCCTACTTCGCAGACAGTGCCCATCCTTTAAGTATTCTTAAAGGGGCTTGATTATATATTTTATATACCTTTTATTTGTTTTACATAAACATTAATATATCACACATATTAATGCTTATGTAAAACAAATCGCATTGACACTCCGTTTCTCATCAGATGACTGAAGTTAAGCAACGTTCAGTCTAGTTAGTACCAGATGGGTGACCATTTGGGAATTCTAGGCGCTTTATGTGCTCTCCACTTATCTTGGCATTTGTTTCTAATCGTCCTGTAACATACACTTCACTTGCCACTAGTATTTAACAATGCTGTTTCAGAAGAGGTGTGATTGGAGATTGCACACTTCCTGCCACAAAAGTTTCACACGTAGACACTCCTTCCTGGGTATCAATAATCTGTCAAAGACTGAAGGAGCCCCCCCGAAACAAAATAAAGAAATATATCTTGCCCTACTTCGGTATTCAGTACTCTTGTTGAAACTTCATTAGCTGCTTCACCTCTGGAATATATATATATATATATATATATACACACACCCACAAAGCATGCAGAGACTTACATAATTTCATGTAATAGCCTGATGAATCCTCAGAAGGATGAAATGCTAAAAATTCTTTTAACTTAATCGCTATATATATTTTCAAAACACATTCTAGCAGGGAGACCTGACGTTGGCCAGAATCGAATGAGGATTAACAAATGTTTAACACTCCTATATTTTATCGAAATTGGTGAAATTGCTAATTTTTCAACCAAATCAATTGCCTGCTCTAGTTGGAGAGCTACTGTGGAACATCAGGAGAAAGATTTACATGCCTCTCCTCCTGCAGTTATTTATTCCATAGTACATTGTAGAAACCTACTGCTGATTTATAAAATTACTTTTATATATAATGGCTTGAATAAAAGTTTAAAATACAAAACTCAAGTATCATGGTTCAATTGTACCTTAAATAAAAAAATTCATTTTGAGTACACCCCTGTTAAATCACAGAAATATGCCTGGCCATACTGCTTGTGCAGTGATAAAACTTCAAATCTACTAGTGATGTTAGGCTGTGTAAGGTGTTAACTTTGGTCAAAATCGCTTGTTCCTTCTTTCATCTTATTATTTTGATTGTCGATTATCGATACTTACTGAAAACATTCTGATACAAAACCTCTCAAAAAACACTGCCACGCGCATAAAGTACCTTTGTGGGTTGGTTGGTTGTTTTACCGCATATCAACCCTTTTCAGGTTATTTAATGCCGAATCCAAAGATTTTGAAGAAAAAATTTTTAATAGAATATATTTGCTGTTTTCAAGTCGGTTTCTATTTAACCCATAGTTGGAATCCTAACAGGTACCACCACTCCGGGTCAGAGTGGACCTGGGAGCAATGGTAATTAAAGGGTGGCTTCACACTCACCAAAGCCCACAAGCTGGGTCCTCACCACTGGATATAGTTTAAGGTCATATCCAAGACCAACCTTTGTGGGAGATTTCATAAAAATCAGTCCGGCTATTTTCGAACCCATAACGAACAAACTCACACAAAGTTCCTTTTATATAATAGTAGATTCTATATAGATGTGGGTGTGGTTTTGCTGGTAAAGTGAACCCACTGTGAACATTTAAGAATTCAAGAACGCCCTAGCTAGCCGGTATTACTTCTATTCATAATGGTACCATTCAACTAGATTAGGACCATTTAAATACCCAGCTTAAGGGCTAACGATAAAATGGAGGGTGTTGTTCTAAGCATTGTAATGAATGGTAAAATCTAGAAAGTTCAAAATGCAATTAGACAAATGAACACGGAATGAAAGAAAGTGCAACAAAGCCGGCATCTTTAAACGTATTGAAGATAATCTAAGTAGCCCCTTGGAATTAAAATGCTGGGTGAATACGAGTGGATCCGGTGGGATGGGGTGAAATACAAACTCTAATTGGATCGGTTTTAAGTAAATTAAAACCATTAAATCAACAATGGACAGTAAATGATCGTTGCCCACTCGCCTTTCTTTAAAAGCCACAAGTCTGAAGAGGTAGGTCATTAGGAGGGAATCGTATTGATCTTATGTAAATATGGTTGATTCAGAAAATAGTGACTGACCAGGTAATTCAGAAAAAAGAGGAAAAGAAAAGAAAAGGGGAAAAGAGAAGCAGGAACGAAAGAGGAGAAAAGAAGAGGAGTAAAGAGGGAGGGGGAGAGAAAAGAAGAGGAGTAAAGAGGGAGGGGGGGGAGAAAAGAAGAGGAGTAAAGAGGGAGGGGGAGAGAAAAGAAGAGGAGTAAAGAGGGAGGGGGAGAGAAAAGAAGAGGAGTAGAAAGAGGGAGAAGAAGAGTACAGAGGGGGGAGAAGAAGAGTACAGAGGGGGGAGAAGAAGAGTACAGAGGGGGGAGAAGAAGAGTACAGAGGGGGGAGAAGAAGAGTACAGAGGGGGGAGAAGAAGAGTACAGAGGGGGGAGAAGAAGAGTACAGAGGGGGGAGAAGAAGAGTACAGAGGGGGGAGAAGAAGAGCAGAGAGGGGGAGAAAAGACGACGCGGCCAGAAACATCATCAATCATGCTGTAATCTGTAAGGAAAACTGATTATCACCAAGAGTGAAATGTCTTCCTAGGATCTTTGTTCATTATGTCCACCTATTTATCATTAAGTAATTAGTTAAGAGAACACTAGTCCATCTCTTTCTCATGTGCAAACTAATCCCCCCCCCAAAAAAAAAACAAAGAAAAAATATTAAAAACTCTTACCCGTCTTTAATTTTCTTTACTAACGACATAAAAAAAAGATAGAAAAATGAAAACATTACAGCCGTACTGGAAACGAATATTGTTCCCAAGTTTGTTTGTTTTTTTTTGTTTTTTTTTTCTTTATCCGAAGCTTAAGCAACTCGTTTTGAAAGCGTAGAAGTTATTATGAAGGGCTGTAATGACAGAAGTTAGAGACATGATTATCCAGTGTTGGCATTTAAAGTGCTGCAAGTGTCCTGGAAATTGAGGTGAGCAACACAAGGCAACGCCTCATGCCTATTTACTTTTTTATCTTTATAGTTGTTTCACAACGTTTCTGCCAACTCATCCTCTGGCCTTCTTCAGGTGATTAACCGTGATGGGATAGGAATGCTAAATCTCGGAACAGTATCCCCAGTAATTACCGCCTTCCGTTTTTGTTGTTGTCTCGCCACGTTTTGGCTAACTAATCCTCTGGCCTACTTTGGATAGGATTGAAACCGCTATTTACAGACAATGCTCACCTGGAACCGTAGAGACTCAACACCTCTATCTACTGCGCCAAATTAACTCATCTCAAATGAATCCAATAAACAAAAAATAATATATAATGCTGCAGGCTTAGTTTCGATCTTCTACATGCAGTCAAATCACTTAATCACTCGAGCCAGGTCTCCTATTGTCTATCATGCACTCTAGTGTCCGGGGTATTTTGCAACTGCAATAAATTGTTTGCAATATCAATCACATTTCTTTTCAGACAAATATTGTATCTTGTTTTGTTTTTCTTTTCTTTTTGTCCGTGATCTACAGCATGTGTGTGAAATACGAGGCCTGTGAGCCACATGCGGTCCTTTGCAATGAACACTTGCAGTATGCATAAAATATGCTGCGTTTTCTTAGTTAATGGTCATAATTGCAATTTTAATAACAGAAATTGAATAACATGCGCGTGGTTACAAAAAAAAAAATGAATTATTTTCTTTAAATTTGTATCGTTACATTTTTAGCTGATATATCACGTTTTATCGATTTCAATAGAACACATGAATGCATCTATAGAGTAGGCGTGGCCAATTTTTTTTTTTTTTTTTTTTTTTTTTAACTTCCATGAATTAAAAAAAATCCATAAATTTGAATAAAACCTTTAAGCACGATCGAAATGAACAAAAAAAAAAAATTAAAAAAAAAAACATTTGTATACATGTCGTATTTCTAAGTAACAAAAACATTCTGTAATAATTATATAAAATGAATACAATTCATTGTGTGCAGGTCTCATGACAACACAGATTGACTTACATGGCTCTCGGAGGATTCAAAGTTTGACACACTAGATGTACAGGACTAGGCTCTCCATGTATCGCATCTTGTCTGATTTTCTTTATTCAAAGTTTCCTTACACTTAAAAACAGATTTTTAAAAATTATTTGCTGCAGTTGCATATCTATTCTTTCTCAGAAGGTCATGATGGGCCAATGGTTAACGATACTGACTGACGACCTGGGTGTCCGAAATCTGAATCCAGTTCGTTCGACAAAAATCACTTTCACTCAGGATGTTGGTAACCTTCAGATGGTACCTCCTATAAATACCCGATCTCCTTCTAGAAACAATTCTGACTAGAAAAATATCGGGGAAACCAATGCTAATAATAGAATTTTCAGCTTCGTATATGATGAAGATTTTCTTTTTCTATTCTGAAATTACTTTCTGTTATTAAAAAAAAATATTATTAGCTACATAAGCAGTTTTGAAACATTTCTTTATTTGCATTACATTTTCACTTCCTAAGCAGTGAAGGGGTTACCTACCCTTTTTTATGCATGATATGCATACTAATTAATAATCTAAGTTATTTATCCTCTTTATATACCTACATCATCACTAGGACTATGACAACAGCATATGCTTTTCCTTGCTTTGATTTTTAGGTATATATCCATTGATATGGTATATGTTTTCATGTAGAGTAAAGTGGTTCTCGGTTGATTCATTGTATCTGTGTCGAATATATACTCGAGAGTCAAAACTGATAGGAATATGCTGTTTTCATAGCCCTAATTATCACTTATCAAATCCTCCACAATACACCTCCTAGCTTTTACTCATAACCCCTTTATTTTTTCTTAAAGCCTAAATTTAAATTTATCAGTAATCGCCACCCCTACCTCCTCAGTTCAATCCTAATATCTAAAAACATCTTGATTTCTCCTCCCCTCTAGAATTCCCCTACAAATAGACCCCTATAACTGCCATCTCTATACAAATTTAACATTAATTCTTGGTAGATTTGGCCCATTCTAACCTGCAATATTTTTACTACTTGGCCTTTTGGTCAAGATCAAAGTGTAGTATCTGTTCTTCAGATGCTGCACTTCTATTTCTTGTTCTCTTTAGGTGGAGGAGAAATCCTTCACGACTGAGACAATTTTTATTTTTGTACCTTTTCTCCACGTTAAAAAACGACCCTGGTGTCTAACTCTGTCCCGTGGGGAGGCATAGTAAATAGGTACATTAGAGAATTCTTGGTCTAAAAATCAACAGAGATTAGACCATTTCTGCAATGATCTGTGCCCTGTTGATTGTAGTGTAATGCTGGTTCTGTGCAGTTCTAGGAGGTCCACCTTCTCTCTTTAAGGGGATAGTTTATTGTTAATTGCCTGAAGCGCCTCTACTGGGGAATACTAACGGGGCTACACATGCACCTTATTTAGCATAAGCGTGTTTCATCTGAAGCACTGACTTTTTGATCCTATTTTCTGACCCTCGTGTCATATTTCTCACAGGTGTACCTTAAATAGTATATGATTAAACTGATCTTCGGGCAATATGTTTCAGCATGGCGATTCAGGGTGATAACAGATAGTGTTTTTAATATAGATGTAGATAAGAATACTTCGATAAGTATGTTTTAACTTAAATAGTGATGGTATAATAAAATTGTGGGGTTTGTGTTCGCGCCTGGCCTCCATAGAATGGAAATAGGCACAAACTTTAATAAAGACTTTTCATATCTATCCGCGTAAGTATACTTTGATAATTATGTTTCAGTTTGAAGAAATATGGTATAATAAAATTGTAGGGTGTTCGTTCGTGCCTGACCTCCATAGAATGGAAATATGTCACAAAGTTTAACAAGGTTTTTTAATATAGATCCACATAATATTGTGATAAGTGTTTCAGTGTGAACAGGTATGGTATAATAAATTATGGGGTTTATCTATTTTATTTTTACTTTCATCATATTTTGCTTTGGTTTTGATGCCCCTAAATTCGTAACTATCTCTTTACAACCCTTCCTTTTCATAACCTATCATCTATATATATATAAAAGCGAAAATGTATGTGTGTATGTATGTTCGCTTTTCCTCGATGTCCACGAAAGGCTTCTTTCAGAGAAGCGCTTGCTCGCTTCACAACTTCTTAAAACTTTTTATATCATCTATAAATTGTAATATCTCAGAATTACCCACGGAGCTCGCCTGTCTATTATTGACTTTCAAACGTTAATTATTCCACATTTCTTGCATCGGCACGCGTTACATTCGATTTTCGGTATAAAAAAAGCGAAACTCGACTCTAATCACAGGCCGAAAGCCAGTTTGTTCAATGTCGACTTCGTCATATCATACTGTAGCTTTCATTTCGCTCCTCCTAATAAACAGGGAGCGGGTTTTTAAAAACAAACAAACCCATTTATTCAAAACTGTCCCGCACAAAATCATAACTGCTGAATACCTATCGCCGCCACGTCAATCAAAAACGTGCACCTGTTTGTTTTTTTAACACTTTACTATTTTCCAACTGCGCGTCGTCAACGCTTCGGGTTTTTTTCACATACCCCGAAAAACACCCGGGCAACGCTGGGTATCCCTCGCTAGTACTTTCATAAATCAGAGTCCAGCATACAGAAAATGGATATATATATATATATATATATATACACACACACACACACACTAGCCTGGGTGCCTGGTGTTGCCCCGGTGTTTAGAGGTGTGTGCTGAGCAAAAACAAGAAAAAAGTGGTAGTAGGCAGGTAGGCTCGAACTCATACCGCGAAAGAGGAAAAGAACGTGGAAAAAATAAAAAAAATAAAAAAGTGACGTCTTTGCTGTTGCGTCCATCGCCAAACCAGAAGTGGCAAAGGTTTAAATTAAGGCTAGTCAAATGAAAAAAGGGGATGACTAGAAAATATTGGCAAAAAAAGCGACCCCTCCCTGTAGAAAAGTGCCCACTTGAGTATTAAGAAATAAAAGTTCTTACCCAATTTTTCGATATTTGTCGTCCAAAGCATCGAGCTTCAAAACTATACCGATCTCATGAAAATCCATCGGCTCTGTCAAAAGTTTTAAGCAGACAAACATACATACATAAACAGACAGGCAATATATATATATATATTATATATATATATATAATGGATTCTCCCATCGATTTCGACGTATGAGGTTCTGCCACAACAACTATGTTGTTCAGAAATCCACACGTGATTTATTTATAGTGGTGAAGGCTTTGTGTAGGACCAACCATATTTTGGTATTACTGCTCATATATATATATATACATACATTAGTTAAATATGCCTGTTTATAACAGCAGTGAGACATTTATGAGCCCACTTGATCGCCATAACAAACCTAGAACAATCATTTTTCATGACAACCCCAAATCCATCATAATCATGCCACCAAGCAATTTCCACGGGAAATGCCGTGCATTCATATTTGTCGAAATAACTTTTAGAAATGGCGCGTTGACATTTTGAGAAGAAATCGCCATATTTTTTTTCTTCCGTTGTATCTTTTAATTATCAAGTTTGTCATTTGTGTCTCCATTTCCTTCCAACGTCTTAAGAGACGCTGTAGATTCGATTCACGCATGCAAAACGCCTGCAAGACTAAATGAATGGCACAACAGTTGGGCGGGAAATGGCTAAACAGTATTTTTTTTAGTTCAGATGCCAATCATCACAAATTTTCTTTTGGACGACGGGATATTCGTTTGTTGACAGCGTTTAAATGGACAAAGTGATAGAAAGTTCGTGTTCAGGATTATATATATATATATTATATATACGAAAGAGAGAGAGAGAGAGAAATAACAGCCTGAAATCAGAACCACAGAAGGTAAGTAAACTTCTAGCTACCACTCATAAAGAATAGTGGATTTTACACTAATCGCTCTGAATACTGCAAATAAAAGATTAGCTCAATAGAGGAAAGAGTAGTCCTCTAGAACTGTAAAAGATTTAATGTATTGATAAATTAATATAGGTTCATGTAAAGATAACTGCAGGTGTAATTGTGAGGCAAGGGTTGTGCAATCCCTAACCACAACTCTTCTGAATCGGCACTGATTGGGTCTAGTGGCAAGGAGAGGCACAAGACTGACTGGAAACAATGCTGAGAGAAGTGGAGAGGACATACAGCACCTGGAATTCCAAAATGGTCACCCAATTTAGTGCTGAAAAGGCTCAATGTTGCTTAACTTCAGTGATCAGATGAAAGCAGGCGTGTCAATGTTATGATTTTTTTTTTCACATAACTGACAGATGGTAAATAGCATTTTCTCTTACTCGTTTCGCAATGAGTAATGTTGCCTCTATTCTTTAAGATTTTTGCTTTTTATATTTTTTTTATTTGATTATACTACTATACAATGTAGTGTTATTTATTCTGCTAACATGTTCCAATGACTATAATAATTCAAATTTATCTGAACGTCGGTAAATAGCATTTGCATTGGATTACTATTATAGATTGGGGGGGGGGATAATTTTTTTTCTTTTTTTTTTATTATTGAAGGGGGCGGTATCATAATAAAATACAGAAAAAGCTAGCATAATAAAGCAAAGGATAAAATTAATTTTAAAAGAGAAAGACGAAAGACATAAAAGGAACTTTGTGTGTGTGTGTTCCCTATAGACTCGGAAATGGTTGGGCTGATTCTTTAAAAAACATTTCACACGAAGGTACTTCATGTGTCTGGATGTGCTCGTGTAGGTTTTGTATCAGAATGCATCTGATTAGCATGGAAAATCGATAATCAAAAAAATCTGATTAAAAAAAGGAAGCAGATTTTGACCAAAGTTAACACTTTTATACAACCTAACACCAAAAGTGCATTTGAGAAGTTTTATCTCTGCACAAGCAGAAAGGGCAAGCCTATAAAATCAATTGTAGATACTTTTATAAGACAGGGGCACGTTCAAAATCAATGTTCCTTTTTAGAGAATGATTGAACTATATTTGATTTTTGTACGTTTAACTTTTATTAAAGTGATTATATAAAAATAATTTCATAAAATCAACAGTAGGTTCTTTGATAAGACAGGGGCGCATTCAAAATGAATGTTTCTATTTAGAGCACAACTGAACCATGATACTTGACTTTTGCATTTTAAATTTTAAGTGAAGCCATTTATAAAATCAACAGTACATTCTCTACAGTGCAATGGAGACGACAATGTATTGTGAACTAATTCGCTGCGGGGAGGAATCTAAAGCTGAGTCTCAATACACTGCATGCGGGGGAGGGGGGTCTGTAACAAGACCAGGTAATTAATCGATTCGATTAAAAAAGGGGCTATTTCATTGATTTTGATGGCAATAAAAATATTGGAGGGTGGTAAATTTGTTGATTTACATTCAATCCTGGACAACGTTGGGTCACCCGGCTAGTTCTGTTATAAATTGGAGATCTCATATTGCTGAAATTCATCTGTTTAAATCAGGAATACTAGTACATATACTGCTAATTCACATTAATTTTGAATTGATTAACTTCTCCTTCTATTGATTAGGGAGACTACATTAGCGCTTGTCTTCTATAATATAAATCTAACCTGTCTATATGTATGTATGTATGTATGTCTGTCTGCCTAAAATTTTCGGCAGAGGTGATGGATTTACATAAGATCAGTATCATTTTGAAACTCGGCGTCTCGGACGACAAATATCGAAAAACTGAACAAAAACATTAATTCCTTCACCCTCAACTGGGCAGTTTTCTACAAGGAGGGGTCGATTTTTGTGAGCCATTTTTCCAAGTCATCGTATCAGTTGGATTGGCTTTGCCTAATTCTAATGTTCCAAACTTCCAGTTGTGTCTTGGAGCAGCGGCAAGATGTCAGATTTTCTTTCACTTTCTTTTCTTCGCATCACGGGTTCAAGCCTACCTGCCTACTACCACTTTTTTTTTTTTTTTTGCTCAACGAACACCACCAAACACCTGGGCAACGCCGGGCACCCAGGCTAGTCTATTTATATTATTCATAGCGTTTTTCGATTTTAACGATGATCGGCATACATTTTTTTTTTTTTTTTTTTTAAGTTGTGTGAATTTATCAGGTTTTGCTTGTTTTTAGTCGACCAAAAATCTAAAGATTTCAATAAACCAAAAGTGTCATTGTTTTGTTTTACGGCATATCAATCCAGCCATTTTGGTAAAAGCTTTGGTTTCAAAAACATGAAAGCCAAATAAATTTACATTTTTAATCTTAAATATTTAAATTAAAAAAAAAAAAAAAAAACGAAAACGAAGAGTCCATCCCCGCCCCACGCGATCGCAATTGATCTCGTTCTTTTTTAAATGAAAACGACAAAATATGAAAAATGATTGAAATCTTCACAAGATCTATGGAATATAAAAATTATTAATAGTACACATCAAACGGTTAAAATAAAAGAAAAAATCTTATTTTCAAGACAATGTCACAAAAGAATAAGTCCATTACTTCCATTTGCGTTTTAATAGATTACTAGCAGAACGCCTGGTCTTGCCCGGTTGTAAGATAAACTTAAATATGATAATAGTTCATATAATTCATGCAGATTACTAATTTATTGTTATAGAGCAATTCCCTATAGATCATTATATTGAACCTAATATATGGTATTCATTTATTTATTGCTGACTATTATCCTCATTTGTTTAACAACGTTTCGGCCAACTATTCCTCTGGCCTTCGTCAGGTGGTAACCACGACGGGATGGAAACTCCAAATCTCCTAACTGCATTCTCAGCAATTACTGCCTTCCATAGCTGTTTTTCGTCACACCACGTTTTTTGGTCAACTAAGACTCTGGGCAGCTTTTGGGTAGGATTGAAACCGCTATCTTCAGACAATGCTCACCTGGATCCGTAAAAATTCAACATCTCTATCCACTGTGCCATGGCCCCTAAAGGGCGACCAAGGTTGGATTCTTTGGTCTTATGAATCCACGTTTATTATCTGATCTTCCATGATCGGGCCTGTACTGAATGGTAAATATTATTTGATTAAATGGAATGTTTATTGAGATGACCTATATCGCTCCAGGGGTTCAAGGCTATGGATGGGATGGATATATATATATACTAGCCTGGGTGCCTGGGTGTTCAGAGGTGTGTGTTGAGCAAAAAATAAAAATAAATAAATAGAAGTAATAATAGACAAGTAGACTCGAACCCATACCACAAAAGAGGAAAAGAACATGAAAAAAAAAGTAAAAAAAACAGTGATGTTTGCTGTTGTGTCCATCACCAAATCGGAAGTGACATAGGTTTAAATTAAGGCTAGACAATCGAAAAGAGTTTCGAAATATCGGCGAAAAAGGTGACGCCTCCCTGTAGAAAAGTGCCCCGTTGAAGGTGAAGGAATTAATGTTTTGGGCCAATTTTTTTATATTTGTCATCCGAAGGGTCGAGCTTCAAAATGATACCAATCCCGTGAAAATCCGTCACCTCTGTCGAAAGTTTTAGGCAGACATACAGACATGCATACATTTAAACACACAGACAAGATTTATATTATAGATTGTGTGGTTTTACGTTTCTGAATATTTTAGATAAGGATTTGTTATTTACATTATTCAAATTCTTCGGACTATACTTCTCATCTTGAGTATTATTTTTACGTTTCAGTTGATTTAACTCCCGACCTTCTTCAGGTGTATTTACATATGTAATTAAAAAAATATATATACATCTATATATAAAAAAAATATATATATATATATATATATATATATATACACACACACACACATACAGATATGTATATATACATATATACATTTTCATATGTAAAAAAATATATACATCTACAGATGAAATTTAAAATTGAGGCAGAGAGACCTAGAAGCTCAGCATTGTGCCAGTCTTATGCAGGTTTTCTTGAAAGGGATGGTCCATTTAAAATTTCATATCGTCGGATTTTATCCATTTTCAGAATCACATATAAATATAAAACATATAAAGAGGTTGTTGGTGTCACATTTCCGTTTGTAATATTAATTTAATTGCTAAATACAAATATTTCACTGATGTAAATAATTTAAGATGATTCAGACCTATTTACAACTAGCAGGGTTACTTGGCACTGCCCGGTACCATAAAAATAAAAAAAGTGTGTATTTGTAAATGAAGCGGTCGGATAATATGGCAAATATTGCCCTAAATTTATAAGAAGGGCTCCCACTTCTTTCTCATGATACTAAAGAAAAGTAAGTATAGGTCATATTTTGATGCCCCACACCCTGTGCCTAGCCGCTGTGTTCCAAAATTCATAATGATCGGTCAATTAGCTTTGGTGTGAATTTTTTTCAAAACATTTAATGCTGAAATTTTACGGATCTTAAAAGATCACATTCAATTGTATAACAACTGAAATAATAACGTTATTATTTGGGAGAGAGGCTTTGTTAACTATTCTATCCTTATATATATGTTATGAAGACTTATGCAGCCGACGGACTTTGATATTTTTTTTTTGGATAGAAATTTTCAGATTAAATCCAGTTCTTATGGCGTTATTTGTTTATTAAAATATTAGGTGAAAGTACAAATTAGTTAGAACACTCCTTCCCCCCTTCCCACGAGTATCTACATATGTTTGTGTGTGTCTGCGTACGTTATAGATTACACAGGACGCATGCGACAGTCAGGGATATTACGTATTAAAAATAGACTAATGGCTAGCATCTAAAAAAACGTAACTTACTAAAAAAAATCTAAATATATTTAAAACAAAAAAAGAAACCGACATTATAAAATTGTGTAAGAAAGAAAAAAATAGAAAACAAAACAGAAATGAATTGATAATTAAAAAAAATAGGTTAAGAAAAAGAAATGTTCTTGCATTGTCAGATGCATGCTCAGCTGAACACTCACACAAACACACACATGCACGAACTATAATAAGAACCATTAGCAAAGGGAATTATGCGCAGTGAGAGAGAGGGGGGGGGGGAGTAACCCCTTTACAAACACTGAACGCCAAAGAATAATAGGGAACAGCAGTCCGACAGCTACACAGACAGTATTAGAATGATTTGCATTGTATGCGCACACACAACTGCAATGATCTATGCATTAAATGAACTTGACGCTGGGCAAAATAATATGCCTCTTAGTGACGCCATATTTTAATTTTAGTAACAGTTTGTTAAAGTGAAGAACTGAATTCTGGAATATGAAATTTTTCACAGATCAATCAATCTGAATGGACGGACTTTGGTGAAGGGGCCTTTATTATTCATAAATCAGAAATTGGAAAGATCATGTTAGGTCTATGTATGTATGTATGTATGTATGTATGTATGAGCCAGTTATGGTCGATATAATCACAAAATCTGTGGAACATGTAGAATTAGTCCCGGTGACAACTGGTAGCAGTGGTAGGACTAAATATTTAAAGAGAAAAATAGGAACTCCTTCCTCAATGATGTTGGGATTGTGATGGTGTTGCTCGTATGATGCAATGTAGTATTTTATTATCATGACTGAATTTTGTCTAAAATAATTTTTGAAAACTACATAAGATAGTGGCTATTAGCCTAGATATGTGGAATTTTAATGTGGCTGTTGCAAACCTACGATACTTTTGTCCAGAGGGAAATTTCTGTGGCTACTTGATTAATATAGAGAAGAGATAGGCACTGTTCATTTGTCTCACAGTTTTAAAATAGGAAAAGTATTTGCACCCAGACATTTCCATAAGACATTGCCAGTTGTTAATGCTTAAGTATGAAATAGTATTGTAAATACAAGGGCATCTCCATTAGTCTGTTGGTCTCTTAGGTTTTAAAATTTCTAGATACATCAAAGCGTCTACAGAAACGACACTGTCCATCTGTCGAACATGCTTAAGTTCGAAGCAGCATTTGTAGATAGATCATGGGCACTGTTGATCTGCCAGTCACGCTTAAGTTTTAAAAAGCATTTATAGATACTTTGCGGCATCACCATAAATAGTTTTAGATTTGCTAATAAATGTGTAATATTTTGAATAGAATTCATCAAGACATTAGCATAAAAGACACTTAAATAGAAAGCATCACAAACGGGGGCACCATTTTAAATAGAATGTATGAAGACATTAGCATAAAGGACATAGTGATGCTTTCTATTTAAAACTATCGGAGGCACCATTTTAAATAGAATGCACATCGCATCACCAAGAGATGCATGGACTATCTTGTTATAAACTGCATCTTCATTGCTAAACATAGATTAAGCAAAAAAAAAAAAAAAAAAAAAAAGAAAAAGAAAAAAAGAAATATCCACACAAAACGTGGCAGCTTATTCAATCAAATTCTGAAATAACATCATCAAACTTCATTTAATAGAACACCTGAGACTATTTTCTCTGAAAACGATACTAATTGTTGTTCTTCAAAATGAGTTTTCATAAAAGCTTTCTGACAGATGGAAATAAATTAAACAACAAAAATGATACTAAAACAAACAAAATGAAACCAATCTTTATGACATCAGGAGTAATAATATAAAAAAAAAAAAAAAAAAACTTGTTAACTAATGGCTAACCATAGTATCGCCTGGGTTAAATTAGATCAAAGTTCATATTTAGACAATTTTTTTTAATCAAATATTTTAAACTTTGGCAAGTTTGTATTTCAAATTATTTCACTTAATGTTCCTATAATGAAATTCATTAAAAATTGAAGTTTTTTTTTTTTTTTTTTTTTTGAATGTAAGCAATTCTTAAATTTGAATTGAAATTCCCAACTTCAAAATACCAGTACAATGCCAATTTATTCATGTACCAGCAAAGGGCGCCCAGCCTTGCCTAGTCATAAAATATGCTAAAATAAGTGAAGTATATGTACAAGGCGACTGGAAACAAATTCCGAGATAAGCAGAGAGCACAACTAGAATTCCCAAATGGTCACTGATCTGGTACTAACCTTGCTTAACTTTGGTGATCTGACGAGAACTGATGTGTCAACGTGATTATGCCATATATAAGTACGGATTTCAAAACTTAAAGAAAAATATGACTTGGAAGCCATCAGCTAGATTCGAAACTAAAATATTTAGCACTTCAGCCACTTTCCCTACCGTTTGAACTACCAACAATAAAGATTTAAAATTAAACCACTTGAAGCTATAATCGAATTTGTGCATGTGCAAAAGTAATAGAAATATGTCAGCAGGTTGAAATTAACATTTTTGCATTTCAGCTTGCAGGCTGTACGGATTACTCATCCATCCAAACAAAGATTTTACTCGGCATAAACCATCCTTGGTGTATGATTACTATTACCTGTTAATTGAAGTGTTATGTGAACAGTAGTTAAAGAGTTTATCGGTTAAATATTTTCACACAGACATACATCTACTGCTTTATTTATATATTATTATATATATATATATATTATATTTATCTTGTTCACCCTATATGAGGTATATTGCCACTTGGATGTAAAGGGTTACTCTTTGGAACCATGTCTATAAAATACAGTGACAAGATAAGCGAGTTGTCTGTTCGCATTACATTTAACCTTCTGCAAGATAGTACTGTCAGGGAAATGGAGAGAATTCCAAAGCCTAGCAGTTTGAGTAAAAACCTTTTCAGTATTTAGGGACTTCTATAGCAGAGAGATATGATTTTGTTGTTAGTTGGGTTTGTTGAGTATACACATTGAGGGAGGTACAAGTGCAATAAGTTCATTGGAGCACATTCTGTTAAAGTACTTATAAAATAGGAACAGACATGTATCAAATAAGAGATTATAAAATGTTTTGAAGGCTAATCAGAACCTCTTTAATTCTGATCTCGTTCTATATCGTACGAGGTGCCTTAAATAAGTTTCCAGAATTTTTTTTTTTCATATGGGTACTTTCATTCATAGTACACGCATGAAATTCTAATCACCATCAAAGTAATCTTCTCCGGCTGCAATGCACTCGCTGAACCGTTTCAACAACTTCTGGAAGGCCTCTTGGAAGTTATCTTGTGTGATAGTGTCGATGATCATTATCACAGCCTCTTTAATCTCCTGAATTATCTCATAACGACAGCTTCTAAAGTTTTTCTTTGGTTTAGGGTTAACCAAAAGTCACAGAGAGCAAGGTCTGGACTATAGGGAGGGTGAGGAACTATCCTGATGCCCATCTTGGTCATGACAATGTCTTTTTTTCTTCTCCAAGCATCTTTGGAAAAAACGTTGCGTAAATCTTCTGCATCTTCAGTTCCTCACAAATAATTGTGTGTATAATTGTGTTTACAGTTCCCATACTAACATTAAACTGTGCAGTTATTGTCTCTATAAACACACGACGGTCCTTATCCATTAAATTCTTTATTTGGTGAATTAAATCTGGTGTTCTGACTTCCTTACTCCTCCTACACCTCTCATCATCCCTCACAGACTTCCTGCCTCCCTTGAATCTCTTATGTCACTTCAAAACTGATGCTCAATTTATGCAAAATGGCCCAAAAGCAGTCTGAAGCATTCCATATGTTTCTGTGGCATTTTTTTTTTCCAAGTCTGAAACAGAATTTTATGCTAGAGTTGTTCAGTCATCTGATAAGATGTATAGCAATAACATACTGAATTTTCAAGTGCCTACAACAATTTTAAATGCCTGTACTGAAAACGCCTGGAAACTTATTGAAGGCACCTCAGACTTTTGGCTTTATTGATATCAAATATGATAGACCCCAGAATCATACAGTGCCAAGTGCAATTTATAGAAAAAAGGAGTTATGAAGAAGACCATTGTGTTCCCTTCTTCTCTACATGCTTTTGCTTCTGATCTGAAATAAAACGCATACATCAAATCTTTTACCAAGATTGCTGGAAAAATAGTTGGATCATTCTACCGCTCCAGAAGATATACTGCTGCTGATGGATGCAATCCTCTATCTGTATAAGAGCCACGCACGCCCTAAAATGGAGTACTGTTGCTACATCTGGACAAGTGCTGCTTGGCGCGCCCTATCCAGCCTTGATACAGTTTAAAACCGGCTTTGAAACCTAGTAGGTGATGCCTTTTTCTCTTCCCTGCAAACTCTTTCCCACAGAAAAGACGTTGTGAACCTGTCTCTGCTCTATCATTATTTTGATGGCACGTGCTCGACTGAACTCCAATCTATAGTCCCCCTTTGACAAACTTACACAAAAACACTTGACTAGCTACAACCACTATATACGATTTTTCCCAACTCTATGCTTAAATCTAAATGCAGATTCAATGAACAAAGCTCTTTTCCCCAGAACTGCCTGCCTTTGGAACACTGTTCCACTGGCTTGCTTCCCAGTTGAATACAACATAGTTGGCTTCAAAGCCAATGCAAGTTTTGTAAGTGTATCCATGGTAGTTTCACGAACATAGTTTACCTTTATATAATAAAATAGATCCTCTCACACTAAAGGGACTTCACAAACAATATTATTGATATGAATAACTTAAAAGTAAAATTATTACTAAGAAAAAAATGGCAGAGTTGTATGAAGAATGTAAGTTGTTCAAAATTATGTTTTTTTTTCTGTATTTTTTAAGGTGATCATTGGATGAGTAAGTGACTAAAAATGCAACAAAGACATAATTATGTTGACTTAGGAGTCACAAACGAAACAATATTGTAATGGTTACCTTTTTGAAAACTGAGAAAACTTAATCTTTGAGAACTATTATATTACACTATATATGCTCTGGAATAATAAAAAAAAAGATTCATTGAGCTTTGACTTTTTCAAACTTTATATTTATTATTATATTATATAATTATTTTTAAATATAAAAACATTTAATGGATTTTTTTTGTGCGTGTTTGTAAAATATGGCTTTCACTTCTATTTCACTTTTTGTGTATAGCAATCCTAATTTGATGAGCAAAAACCTCAGTGCAAATGAGGGTTAAAATTTGGTAGGGATAAGTTCGAAGAGGAGGAGTAGAAATTAGGAGAGAAGATGAGAGGGGAAAATCTGTTCTTTCCTTTTCTTTTTTGCTTAGGTAAATGAAAGGGTTGCTTTATTACTTTCTCTTTGGCAACCAAGCAAGCCCTTATTGCCCCCCCCCCACCGAACAAAGGCATGGCCACCGATTGGTTGACCGCCACTTGTGGGCATACTTGTAGGGGTGAGGGGGGTACAGCTAGCGATTTTGATAAAACAAGGTGAGGAAAGGGAGAGAGAGATTATTTTTAGAGATTCTTTTTGCTACACGTTCCAATACTTGTGTCTCTGGCAGCTGATCCCTTCCCGTGGACTGACGGTAGATAAAGAATGAAGAACTTGGTAAAGGAAAGAAAACTGCCAGCCCCCTAAGTTGCATGACTAGGCCAGTGTGTAACTATTATTTGTAAAGTCGAAGACAATAATCAATTCTATGTTAAGAAAAAACAATTAAGTTTTGACTTTCTTTTCTTTAATTGGAAACGCCGTTGTGAATGCAATATATTTCTCCGATAGCCCATGTGACGTATGGAAGCTGATTTGAAAGTGGAACTGGAGAGCGACCAACAACGATAAAGACGAATTCGACCACTAGACGAAAACACGGGTGACGCCACAGGTATCGGCTACGGCTGCATCTCAATCCACAAGCGTATGCACCTGAGCTGCCCTGTAGGGGTTACATTTTCTTGACCAAAAAGCCAAGATCAAAGTGTAGTATCCGTTATTACTACATGCTGTACTTATTGTGATATAAAGTGGGGGATCACTTTTCTGTATTAATTTAATGTAAAATGATCACCCACTTTACAACCAGTCAGTCTCAAAGCCATTCAAGTCATTATCCCTATCATTCAAGTTGTTTTTGAAGGATTCCAGTTATTTTTTAAGTTCATTAAAGTCATTCTAAGTCATTTACTTTTTATTAATTTAAGTCATTTCAGCCCATTTTTCGGTCATTTTAGTTTATCTTTTAGAATTTCATGTCAATCTTACATTCACGCATTCATTCATTACACGAGAGAACACGACTAATGGCTACCGGCCTTGTTTATCTGAAAAGAATATGCATTGAGAAAAGACTATTGACATAACTATTTGTTTCTGCATAACAAAACGGATTTATGAAAAATCTAACGAAATTTAAATATCCTAGAGGAGCTGATTCACATGAAAAACAAATATTTGGATCTTGGAATGTAACTATACTGTTATCTATAATATAAATCTCACCTGTCTGTTTAAATGTATATATGTATGTATGCTAAAACTTTCGACTCGACAGAGGAGACCGATTTTCACGAGATAGGTATCGTTTTGAAGCACGACCCTTCGGGTACCAAATATCGAAAAACTGGCCAAAAACATTAATTCCTTCACCCTCAACTGGGGGCTTTTCTACAAGGAGGGAAAGCTTTTTTCGACGATATTTTAGAAAGCCATCCCTCTTTTCGATTGTCTAGCCCTAATTTAGACCTAGGTCACTTCTGGTTTGGCGATGGGCACAACAGCAAAGATGTCAGGTTCTTTTTGCGTTCTTTGCCACCTTCGCGGTATGGGTTCCAACTTGCCTGCCTACTATCACTTTTTTTTTTTTTTTAATTTTTTTTTGCTCAACGCACCTCCCAACACTCGCGCAATGCCAGGCACCCAGGCTAGTTTTATATATATATATATATATATATAAGAGAGAGAGAGAGAGAGAGAGAGAGGGAGCTAGATAAGGAAACACTATTACTTGTGAGTTAGCTCCTTATGAGGTGCCCCCACAGGCTTAGAAAAAGTTTGCAAATAAGTGGACGACTCTGAAAAATAAAATGCAGGATAATCAATCCATCCACTGCGGATGATAAATCACAAACCAATGAACATCAGGGTTCTACAAGCCTTAACTAAAATGCCAAACTTTCGGAGACATGTGAAAAAGAAGAGATAAGACAGTGAAGTCAATTTAAATGATGCATGGAAATGATCCAACCGTTTCAAGTATTATTGCCAAGAGAAGGACAATAAGTAGCTCTCTTTAAAAAAAAATAATAAAAAAAGCCAATAAGATGCGAGCAATAAAACTAGACACACTCCAGAAAGATTTTCTGTTTCTAATTTGTCGCACCAAATTTTTACAACGTAGAGTGTAAATACTTGCCAAGACAATTAGGAATGGTAAGGGTCTGTAAATTGGCGGGATGTCAAACGGGATGCAAGGTAGGATGGTGGTGGAGGTCTGCAGACTCACCTGCAAAGAAGAATGGACATCTGCGATCCTATAGAATCGAATTCCCATAAAGGAAGAGAAAAAAAAAAAAAACTTTACGATTCCTTGCCGCCGTAAACGGTGCTGTCATTTTCTCACAGACAGAACAAATATTATTTCTATCTTAAGAATGGCTTAGAATATTGGATTCCACCACGTAAATATATTGGCAAGGAAGAGGATTGTCTGGAGAATAAATATTTGCTGCAATTCTGGTTCTTGTCATATCGCTAAAATTAAGCAATGTTAAGCCTGGTTAGCATTTAGATGAGTGACCATATATCACTAGAATACTGGATTCCACAACATAAATGAATTGGCAAGGTAGATGTTGGTTGCTTGCTTTATGGCATATAAACCCTTTTTGGATTATTTAATGCCGAATCCAGTAATTTTAGAATATGGTGTTTGGTTTGATTGTATGGTAGAGGAAATGATAGAGTTTTGCAAAGAGTAAGGGAAAAGCTCAATGTTTGTACATTTTAGGTCAGGAAGCCGGTATCTTTAAACAGCCTGATCTGGTAGTACCAAAAGAAAGGAAGAGGATTGTCTGCAGAATGAATATTTGCTGCAATTCAAGTTATCGTTAAACCATTGAAGTTAAGCAATGTTGAGCCTGGTCAGTACTTAGATGGGTGATCATTCGATAACTAGAATATTGGATTCCATCACCTAAATGTATTGATTAGCAAGGAAGAGAACTGTGTGAAGAATAAAGATTGCTGAAATCCTAGTTGTTGTAGGATCATTGGAGTAGAGCAATTATGAGCTTGGTCAATATTTAGATGGGTGACCATGTGCAAATACCAAATGTTGTAAGTTAAAGATTTGTGGCTCTTCTAAAAACACAAAAACAAAACAAACACAAAATAAAACGAGTGGTGGTATACATAGATCTCAATCCTTTCACTATGTATGGGTAAACTAAATTATCAAGCATTGGTAGAGCAAGTAGTCCATAAAAACGCAAACGAAACCAAACAAAACACACCTTTGCCAAAGCAGATTTAAGGAAACAAGAATAAATGAATCTAACCCAGCTGCCGTACAACAGTAAAAAAAACGGATAATCTGGATCATCTGGACTGCTGTTCTCATCTTCAATGTTATTTTCACAATTTTTAGTCAATGTAACATCCGACCTTCTTCAGGTGTATCTTGAATTCTGAACCCTGTTTGGAATTTCAAACAAAATCCTTTATTTAATTCCGGGGGTGGGGATAACATGCTCTTACTCTATTAAGCATAACTGGGTAGAAGGCTTTCAGTAATCTGCAATTGTAAGAAAGCCTTCTACTCCAGTAGTTTCTTCCCCAGAGCCACTAGACTTTGGAATTCCCTTCCGGGTTCTTGCTTCTCTAACTGTGCTGACATGCAGACATGAACCGACATCTTGCTGCCCAGCTCCCCATATAGTACCCCTGTAGCTTAGGTCCCTTATAGTAGCCCCCTACATCAAAGTGGCAATGTGCCTTGTTTGGGGTGAAAATGTAATAAAAAAGACACCTCGAGAAGGGTCGAAGGTTTCATTGGGATCATAACATACGAGATGAAAACAGTTCAAATAATACAAATTATTAACACTTCTCATCTAAAAAGTCTTGAAATATGCAACTCAAACAAAAGTAGGAAAGAAAGAGTTTCTTGCTGACCAATTCCTTTTAGTGATGGCAAAGATCGCTGTTGTTGGAAGACCAAGAAAAGAAATAATCATTGGCGGAATGATATGAACCCTGCTTACAGAAGACCCTTAATATCATTCAAAGAATCAAAGAGTGGATCAACTGCCTTGCCACATATGTAGCACAACATGAGATTTTTGGTATGAAGTGACCCGCATTGAATATTGGTCAACATGGATTAAAGCAATGATCGGCGAGTAAGTTATAAAAGTGACATTATTTGTCCTAGTGCCATTGAATAACGTTGGGTTATCTACTAGGATGAATGTGGATTAAGTTGGGATGATTGAAACGTGGTCAACGGATGAAAAATTATGGGACGATGAGGCTGAGACGAAAAGGGGTAACAGGAGGAAAAATATGCAGAATGGAGAAAAAGAAAAGCAGTATTGAAAAAGGTCATTTAAAAGGGTGAGAAGGGAGAAACGGAAGGAGAGAGATAGAGGGGGGGTACAAAAGAAAAATGAGGGGGAGACGGGAGAGAAAGCAACGGAGGAGACGGAAGAGGAAGCAACGGAGGAGACGGAAGAGGAAGAGACGGAGGAGACGGAAGAGGAAGAGACGGAGGAGACGGAAGAGGAAGAGACGGAGGAGACGGAAGAGGAAGAGACGGAGGAGACGGAAGAGGAAGAGACGGAGGAGACGGAAGAGGAAGAGACGGAGGAGACGGAAGAGGAAGAGACGGAGGAGACGGAAGAGGAAGAGACGGAGGAGACGGAAGAGGAAGAGACGGAGGAGACGGAAGAGGAAGAGACGGAGGAGACGGAAGAGGAAGAGACGGAGGAGACGGAAGAGGAAGAGACGGAGGAGACGGAAGAGGAAGAGACGGAGGAGACGGAAGAGGAAGAGACGGAGGAGACGGAAGAGGAAGAGACGGAGGAGACGGAAGAGGAAGAGACGGAGGAGACGGAAGAGGAAGAGACGGAGGAGACGGAAGAGGAAGAGACGGAGGAGACGGAAGAGGAAGAGACGGAGGAGACGGAAGAGGAAGAGACGGAGGAGACGGAAGAGGAAGAGACGGAGGAGACGGAAGAGGAAGAGACGGAGGAGACGGAAGAGGAAGAGACGGAGGAGACGGAAGAGGAAGAAACGGAGGAGACGGAAGAGGAAGAAACGGAGGAGACGGAAGAGGAAGAAACGGAGGAGACGGAAGAGGAAGAAACGGAGACAAAAAAGGAGCGACGGCGGAGATGGAACATAAACTGGAGAGACAGAAGAGAAATGGAGACAGAGAAACGGGTGTTTTATTTAATCAATCTTTTGTGATGTCTCTTTTTGTCTCATTCATTTTGCAAGTAAAGTGCCAACGAATGTCTCCTAAAATATATATATTCAATGTCTGAATGCTCTACCGAAAAGTTTTCAGACATTGGATTTGTCTTTAGAGTTGCAATTGAGTTGTATCTATCAAATTATGATAAAGATGATTGGCTTGTAAACAAAGGGCAGCCGAAGCTCATGAAGATTGCTAAGAGCCAAACAATTGGCCAAGATGAGGATGTGCGATGAAAGAGTTGGCTTGATCACAAAGAAATGGACAAGAACGATATTTTTCGTTTGATATTTTTTTTTTTACTTTTCTAAATTTTCTTGCTGTGTTTGGGATAGTTGACGTGAAGATTTCTCAAGCACCATTTTTTTTCTTTGCCTTATTTTTCATGTGTCAGGATTGAAAGACAATTTATTTTGTGTTTCCTTCAAAAAGAAAACAGAACGGACCCCCCTCACTCAACAAAAAAGAAAAAACTAGGAAAAGCAATCGGGAAAAAGGATGAAGAAAAACAAAAAGAGGGAACACAAAAAGAAAGAAAAGCATTCAGGAACTGGGATGGAGAAAAGTGCAAAAAGTATGAAGAAATGTACAAAGTGAGGAAGTACAAAACGAAAAATATATATATATATATATATATATATATATATATACACACACACAATTTAGAAAAGCATTTCATCCAAGGCATGAAAATTGTTAAACAGAATGTTTTTACTATAGGCTTTAAAAATAAAGGTACAAGACTCAATTTTAAATTTATTTATTTTCAAAGTGCACTTTTATAAATTTTACAAAGTAAGGTATAAAAAGTTAATTTAAATTGAATCAAAAAATTACCTTGGATTTATTTTATGCAATGTACATTCTGTTGCACTTTTTAAAAAATAAAATCATTGAAAATTTTATATCTATATCATTAATTGCTAGATAAAAGATAATGTTTTTAAATTGCAACAGAATTTAATTAGGAACATATTTCATATAGGTTTCATTAACAAATATTCAGTACATAACGAGAAAAATAGAGATGAAAAGTTCTAAAGGACTGTATAACTGGTTACGGTCAATAGTAGTCCTCGCCAGCAAAAGTCTTTGTTATTGTTATTCTAGTATTATTATTATTATTATTATTATTATTTAAAACATTTTGTGTCCTGCTCTTTCGCTCGAGGACTAATATATATATATATATATATATATATATATATATATATTTGCAAAAAATTATACTGGAAATACAACAAAAAATTTTAGCAAAAGGACTAGCAGGGCACTTGGCATTGCCCAGTCGTAAAACACACTTCAATATATTTTCATTCATTTATATTTTATGCTTATTATAGAACTTTTTGATTATTATATTGTACCCAATATATAGTATTGATTTCATTAGTAAAATAAAAAGAATGACTCCTGTGCCATCACCTAGAATCGAAACCAAAACATTTAGTGCTCTAGCCATTATCATTACCATTTGAACTATCGCCAGACAGATAAGAAATAGTTAAAAATGAACCGACTTTAATGTATAAATATATATCTGTGCATGTGTACAAAGCACTCAGTCAACTTACGCCTGCCAAGCTCCAAATTTTTTTTTCAATTTTGACTTCTTAGTAGCTATTTTTACCGACTAAAATCTCATAAAAGAAAAATCCACAAAAAAAAGATGCAATCATTGAACCTGACTTGCACTGCTCTGCGACATTGCATCTTAGAGGAGATGCAATTTGAAAAATAAAAACAGACAGACATAGTGAATATTATCAGCTAAGATTACATTCTTTTTATTTATTCACACTTTAATTATAAGTTTGGCAAATAGACCCTAAAACACAGTGCAATACTCAGACGCCTTATATCAACATTCGCAGGTAACATGAATTCGAACAAGTATATCGAAAATACTGTCATGGATGATGCAAAAAAAAAAAAAAAAAACACCCCCAAAAAACTAGACTCCCTCTACCCTGCTAGAAATACAGGGTGATCACTTTGTAAAATGGTATATATTTTTATATTCAACCAATATTTATTTATATACGCATACATATAAAATTATATTATGCAATTTTAAGCATGTATGTGTGCATTATCTAAGAGGTTAATGTAGTTTGCTTTAAGCATTGTTTAATCTCTATATAAATAAAATGAACTCATTTTTTCCCATCTGATTTTGACATTAATAGGATTAAAAATAAAGATATTTCATGCAAATATAATATGCACAAACGGCAGAACAATATCTGAGGTGTGTTATAGGCTTATTATTTCTCAAATTCCTCGATAATCTTAGATTTCTATACTTTTTCTGCTGAGAAGTCACGGCCAAAATCGGTTAAGATCAATGGAAGTGGTAAAATATTTTCTCTCTAATAAATTCATCCTCCCCCTGCCACCACTTAACACCGTTTGGGGATCGTTCACAAGGAACAGTTGAGAAGAGAACACCGGTTTGGCTTCGTAGTTCTTTCATGTGAAGTTATTTAAAATCACTAAACTAAGCTGCAGTGCTCTGTGGCGTAGTGGTTAGCGTGCTGGACAATTCACATTATATTTTCACGTTCGCGCCAACCTACCGTAGTCTTTTTTTTTTTTTTTTTCCTAAACAACTGGAATGGACTTTTCTTGGTGGCCGAACTGTTAACGTTGCAAATGTTTGTTTTTTTTGTTTGTTTTTTTTTTCACACTTTATTTTCCTACTTTTACTCATGACTCCGGGTTTGATCCTTCCTACTTACCTACCATAACATTTTTTAAAACTCCCCCGTCCCGGAAACAAACACTCGGGCAACGCCGGGTACCCCCGCTAGTGTTTATATAAAAGAAATTTAAGTTTACAGGAAGCAATACAATGCAGAGGTGTAACGGAGACACCAACTGAAACAAATTAAGATCTAATAAAAGAAGCTTTGAGCTTCACTTTATACATGGTGAAACGATAAATTTGTCGCCCTAAAGAAAACACTACAGCTTTATTTTAAAACTTACAGAAAAAATTAATGCAGATAACTGATGTGGTAGAGCTGACATCTATTCAATGTAGCCACCTTCAGACTCAATCACTTCCTCGATATGAATCCAGAACTTGGAGTATACCTGTTCCACAAGCGCCAGCGAGGGCTTGGCAAATAATTGGTGAATCGAGGCAATCAGGCTGGCTTTGGTGTTGTGGGAGGTCATGTTGGTTATGTTCTCAATATTGGACGTATGATCAAGTGAAGGAGTCAAGCAGGTTCATGTCTAGTGGGTGGAGGAGGGCCAGTGAGAAGGGTACAAAGTCATAGCACTTTTTCTGAAGCCGCGGTAAGTCTTGCTGCCACACCCAGGGTCTGCCAGCAGCCACCTGATTGCACTAGGGGATCACCATACTCTTCAGCACATCCAGGTACACTTTGGTGTTTACTTTCATGCCAACTTTTAAGATGTGAGGTGGCATGATGTGGCCCTCACTTGAAACCACACCAAGGACCATAACCGTGGCTGGAAACTTAGTTTTTACCACACTGTTATTTGTGGCAATCCACCAAAGCATCCTGAGGATGCTGGCAATGGTCCTGTTGTCATAACTTGGATCGGTAGAGAGCATCTCCAATCTCGCTTGTCAAATCTCGTGTCACTTTCAGACTTGATAGAAGTCTCCTATCGCTCTTTGGATTTGTACACAACTGGTCAACTAATAGACGGTCTGCCAAAAAAAAAAAAAAAAAAAAAAAAAAAAAAAAAAAAGCATTATGTAATCATGTCTTTTCTAGGGGAACAATTTTATCATTTCACACTGTATGTGTGTGTATATATATATATATATATATATATATATATATATATATATATAAAAAGGTAAAGCTGCAAAGCTTCTTCCACCATCATATCTTAATTTGTTTCAGTTTGTGCCTATTCGTTTCACCTCTGCATTGTATTGCCTCCCGATAAGCTTAAATTTCTTCAACGTTCCACTCCTTTTATTCCGGAAAATATTTTTGTCGAATTATTAATTCCACAAAAATATTTTCTTCGCCACTTTGTCGGTGGAATTCAGCTTCAATGATATTATGTATAAACAACAACCAAGGATTCTGGAGCGGCTTTGCTAAATATTTTTCTAGGTTTCCATGAACAAGATCTATCTGCTTTATTATTTGTTTTTTTGTTTGTTTTTTTACTATTAATTGAAGTAGTAAAACGAACTTTGATAACTTAGTGAAATTATTTTGTGAAATTTTTACAAAATTAATTCCAGTTTAAAGAAACGGGAACTAACTTTGGTAACTTAATTGAGACAAATTCACATTTTTAAATGCCCAGGCCATGCTGCAATCTAACCTTATATGATACAAATGAAGTTCAATCGATGTACGACTTGCCCACCAAACTCAACCTGTGAATGTCCAACAGTCTTTGTTTGATTATCATTTAATGTATTAGGACGATAGAACACATTGAATAGATCAAGGGAAGCTTATTCCTTTTCTGTTTCAAGCAAAGTTATCTCCCCTTTTTTACCTCTGTTGTAGTTCTCATGTGACATCTTTTTATATATAGGAATCATCACTTAACGCCAAGAGGCCACTCGAGGATAAGGGTTATAGAGTATACAGTAGTCAATGGGATATCATCATAGTAATCGTTAGTAGTGGAAATTTAATAGATTGGATTACTTAAGAGGACAGTTTATCAAGAATTTGTTTACGTTGGACTTGAGGACTACCAAATTGTAATCAGCTGGAAAATAGGCAAATGGAAGAGAGTTCCACAGGCATGTAGTTCTAAGAAAGAAGCTTTGTTCATGGAATCTACGTTTTGGTATAGAATAAAGAGTGGATAAAATTATTGACAGTGGTTTCAGCTAGACGAGTTTTTCATGAAAGTTTGGCAAGGGGGGGACTATAGATTGGAGCTCCGATGTGCCATGAAAATAACGATAAAGCAGACATGCTCACAACGTCTTTTTTGTGAAAAAGAGGTTGTAGGGAAGAGAAAACGGCATCTCCCACGAGGTTATGAAGTCTATTTTGAATTCTATCAAGGCAGGATACGGTTTTTCTAGCAACTCCTGCCCAGATGAGGCAACAGTACTCCATCCTCAGACGTACCTGGCTCTTATAAAGGTAGAGAATTGCATAAGCAGTAAGATATCTACTGGACCGATAGAAGGATCCCACCATTTTTCCAGCGACCTTGACAATGGATTTGATGTACATGTTTCATTTCAGATCAGGAGTAAAAGTCAAGCCCAGGAGCTTGTCAAAACATGAAGCCTCCCCAAGACGAGAGCCATTCATTTCAGTTGATGCCAGATGAGGATAAGAGTGTTGATGTAAAGATAGAAGCTTGGTTTTAGATGCATTAAAAGTAACCAGCCACTTCTTTCCCCATTGTACCACGTGCTCAAGATCAGAGGAGAGAATCAGAGAGAACTTGGTCGTTTACGGTCTTTTATGTGCTGCCATAGATGGTAGTGTCATCAGCATAAATGCCTACGAATGATCTAACAATATGATTTGGAAGATCATTAACGTAGATCAGAAAGAGTTGGGGCCAGGATGGACCCCTGAGGAACTGTGAGCTTCTGATTTCTACCCATTAACAACTCTTATGAACCTATCAGAGAGAAATGATTTAATAATAATTAAATTTTGTATATAGTGTCTAGATATAGTTATAATTGAAGTTTGAACAGCACTAAAACAAAAACTGTTGGCTATTTATGATTAAAATTTGATGGACAAGTCAAGTATAGAATGAAGTTTATGTGCACCAAATATGGTTGATTTGCGAAAGAATTGTTAATAAAATTAACAATTCCATGAGTTTAGGAAAAACGGCACTCTGCACATCAGTCAAATTATTCCTCAGTCTTAACTGACAATCACATTATTCTCATAATTTCTCTCCATGCAACACATATCCTCAACTCTTACTGTCCAGATTTAATTTCATGCATCGCTATTCTGAGTACACCACTGCTTATTAGTAATGGCATAAAATCCTAATTCTAAATCTGACACCAACATTACCTCTTGTTGATACTCCAAGGATATCATCAAGGTACTAAAACTTCAGGATAGCATTAACAGCCTCGTATGGTTGGAGGTGTTCTTTTATAATGAGAATACGTTTAAGAAATTTCTTGAATATTTAAAGAAAATTCTGTTGAAGTGTAAAATTATTAAATATTGTATGCAGAAAATAGCATTTTAAATCACCAAAGGTAAAAACGAAAACATTTTAATTCTTTATTTTTTTTGTAAGCAAAGCATTTTTTTTTATATCTGGTACACACACGTATATATAAACAGCAAGTCATTTATTCATTTATTTGTTGAATACCACAAAGTTTTCTTGTTTTTGAATTTTCTTAGTAATATCCTCAACATGGCGTGCAAGCTTTCTAGTTTTAAATAGTTTGTATAATATGACTCCAAGTGTTCTTATTTCAGCTATCACTAATCAAGGCTCTACATTGCGAGTGAAACAGTCGCATTTGCAAGTGCTTTTTCAAACTGACGACTAGAATAATGAAACGCTTATCTTTTGGCGATTATATTTCTTTCACTGGTAATATTCTTAAGCTCACTACTGAGCGAAAAATATCTTTTCAACTTTTTTTTCTTATTAAAAGGAACAAAGTTAAATTATGTAAATAATAAAAGTTTAATAGAACAACATACTATTTTTTATCGAAGGCTGTTTTTAAAAAAAATATCTTTTCAACTTTTTTTTCTTATTAAAAGGAACAAAGTTAAATTATGTAAATAATAAAAGTTTAATAGAACAACATACTATTTTTTATCGAAGGCTGTTTTTAAAAAAAATATCTTTTCAACTTTTTTTTCTTATTAAAAGGAACAAAGTTAAATTATGTAAATAATAAAAGTTTAATAGAACAATATACTTTTTTTTATCGAAGGCTGTTTTTAAAAAAAAATATCTTTTCAACTTTTTTTTCTTATTAAAAGGAACAAAGTTAAATTATGTAAATAATAAAAGTTTAATAGAACAATATACTATTTTTTATCGAAGGCTGTTTTTAAAAAAAATATCTAAAGAAATGAGAACGTTCATACCTTCAAGTATCAACATAAAATTTGTTGTATATTTAGAATTACACTTATTAAAACAAATACAAAAAATATTTTGAATGTACATACCGGTCACAGAAAGAAGATGTCATATTCTAAAAATCATGTAGGTTTGGCTAGTAACTTTTCTATTTGGGTAGTAAACGAAAATATTTAGTTGTAAAAGGTTAACTAAAGATAAAGTTGTCCCTGCTAATGCCTTCAATCTTTATGATCGTCATACGCATATTGTAAAAAAAAAAAAAAAAAAAAAAGTAGTGTTGTCTTCTCCTGACGATAATCATGAAGATTGAAAGCGCCATAGAGATGGCTAAAGAACACTTGCAGTCAACTACCACCTGACACTAGAATGTTTGTTGAGAACATTAAGAAAACTAAAAAAAAAAAAAAAAAAAAAAAAAAACGAGAAAAATGGCATTCTACAAAATCTGCGTACACAAACACACACACACGTATGTGCGCGTGGCAACTAAAAATAGAAGCTTCAAAAAGTCTTACAAAGCGTAATATTATGCACACAATTTTTGCTTCAAGTTTTCTTGGAAAAATATTTTATAAACATTAAAATCAACTTTTAAAAATCAGAAGAAAAAAAAAAAGCTAAATCAAAACAGCAGACCTTGTACACAAAAAGAAATCAAATATCCTTTCATAAAGAGTATCATACCAATAATCTCTCTCTAATATACTTGTACAGTAATACTTTATTTTTTTTAACGAAAACTTTATTACTGCCATTAATTAGCTATCATGACGCCTTGAGGAGTTGCCTCCCATTACATATGCAATGATGTTTTACTATTTTGCTGAAATGTATATTCTCTTGACCTTGAACCTTTGGATTATCACTTATTTTGAGGGTTACAAGATCATTTAGATGCCCTCAAGTTAACATCGCGAGAAGAGAAGAGATTGGACATGAGTTAGATTCATATTATATATCGAAATTTACAGAATTTTACAAGTAATACATTTATAAGCTCGTTGATAGATGGAATCAAGTTATAGAGAACAATGACCGTTATGGTTCTGAATATAAAGGTTTTTGCAAACAGTCTTTCATTTTCAAGATGAAATTTTAAATCAGCAAAAACCTTCACACTGACCTGATAGTATAATTTCAGCTTCAAACAGATACCAAATCTCTATTATCTTCTGATCTTCTTTGAAAGGATATCATACGTTTGTCTGTTGCTTTGATTCCACTTTTTTTTGTTGTTTCAAAAGATATTTTTTTTTTTAAAAAGGTTAATAAAATAAATAAATGTGCAAAAATCAAAACAAACTGTGATAAAAAAATAAAAATAAAAATAGATTAAGCAAATAAAAACAAACAAAAAACACACTGGATTTTTTTTTTTTAAGAAATAAAGAAACCTACTGCATCCCAGTAAAAATACATTCCCTGTTGATGTAAGTAAAAAAGAAAATACATATTATACACGTAGAAAAAATTATGTGTGTAAAAGATTAGTTAACTCTTCATTATTGTGAGTGAATGCTGTAAAAGTACAGGTTCGATGTTAAGAGTCCACAATATTTCTTTTGTGGAAGTCAAATTTAAAAAAAAAAAAAAAACTGAAAAAAATCAAGGTCATGCCTATACCAGGCCTAGATATCTAATATTTCAGATACTCTACCAAGAGACAATATTTTTAGCAGATATTTTTTAGTTAACACTAGAGATTTATATAACCAATGGGGGGGGGGGAGAAAAAAAAAAGATTGACATCAAAATTAATTTCCGAGACTTGTTTTTTATATTTTTTTCTCATCAGTTTGTCCTAGCTGAGGATGGGGCACCCTACTACATGTCAGACATTCATCTGCTATGTCATGTATGCCAGCCTAGAGATATTTCCAAGATTCTAAGTGCAATTGTTTTAAGCTCTCTTGCACTTGGTTCATCGAATATATTTACTAGGTAGTTTTTAAAATTCCTTTTCATAAGTCCAGTTGCTCGTATAATTACTGGAATGATGGAGATCTTATGATTCCAGTTTCTTTTCACGTCGGACATAAGATGGCATTTCGTTATCTTTTTCTCTCTCAGCTCTGTTTAAGCGAGGATCATTGGGGACACTAACTTTTACTAAGGTTGCTTCTTTCTCCTCCCTATCCCATATCATTGTCAGTTTTAATAGCTACGTTTTCTAGGTGCGTAGCTGTATGAATTGCACAGTCATAGTGGATGGTGTATGACTTATTTCCAACTGTTCTTTCTGGTAAACATGTTCCCATAACTTGCTGCTGTATTCGATATTCAACTTTTTTACAGATTGTCCAGTGGAGATCTTTGTATACTCCATTGTGTTGCATTGTAAAGTAGTCGTCCTCCAGCAAAACACATTACAACTGGATGTCAGGTTGCTCACACTATCTACTTCTGTCTGTCATTGCTGTTCATTTTCTTAAAAGCATTAATCATCAATCGTTGATCTTGGGCAACCATTATAATCCTACCCTGATCATAGTGGAACGATCTTGTTTTTAGAGCCTTCTTTATAAATATAGTCCTGGGTAAATTCATCTAAAAAATACTTAGCATGCTGTTGGTTGCATGTCAAGCGGCTGACACTATTTCTGCACTTATATGTATGCATCTTGAAAAAGAGGTGCAAAAAAAAAAAAAAAGGACTCTTTTCTTCAACATTGCTATCTAATTTACACGTAAATTCAATTGAAAAATTATAAGTCTCTTTACAAAACAATAATTCCAGTTAATAATAATTATTATTATATAATGATAATAATTATTATTATATAATAAAGAAACTAGTGAAGTGATGATTCAAATATCTTCTGTGAATTCCAATACTATTAATGATTTCAATTATTTTAAACAAATAGATTTTCTTTATTGTAATATGCAAATGAGGTTACTCAATCAATATAGATTTTTTTATTTTAATAAATAAAATATATAGAAAATACACTATTTCTGCACTTATATGTATGCATCTTGAAAAAGAGATGCAAAAAAAAAAAAAGACTCTTTTCTTCAACATTGTCATCTAATTAACATATAAATTCAATTGAAAAATTATAAGTCTCTTTACAAAACAATAATATGTAAAAACATACTAATGATAGATGAGTGGGACCTGTGGAAATTGCACAGAGGACTCTTTCATATGTAATTGATATTGATGTTGGCATTCTGTGGATGTTCAGCATAAATGGAGATGCCCTGATATTATTATGGCTCTTTTGTTACCACTGCAAAAGTATTTATCTAAGCTAGTAGGAACACCCGGTGTAGCTCGGTTGTAAAATACGCTTTAATATGATATTTTAATTTAGGCAGATTTTGTATATATTATTATAGAGTCAATTTTCTATCGATTTTTATATATTATAAAGTTGTGATTTCCGAAAAAAAAATATATATCCATATGACTTGGGTGCATTAGCTTGAATCGAAACCAAAACAAAAAGTTATGAAGAAAAAAAAAAAATGTATATAACTTGTGTTCCTTCAGCTATAATCGAAACCGAAACCAAACTTATGAAGAATTGTTGATAAAATCATTTATTACAACAAATGGAAGGCTATCTATAATACAAATCTCACCTGTCTGTTTAAACTTATTTATGGACGTATGTTTGTATGCCTGTCCAAAACTTTCGACAGACAACGGATTTTCACAAGATTGGTATCGTTTATGTTGAAAAATTGGCTAAAAACATTAATTGCTTCACCCTCAGCTGGGTACTTTTCAACAAGAAGGTGTCGTTTTTTTCGCTGATATTTTCGAAAGTCATCCCTGCTTTTCGGTTGACTAGCCTTATTTTAAACCTTCACCACTTCCGGTTTGGCGATGGGTGCAACAGCAAAGACATCACTTTTTTCACTTTCTTTTCCTCCTTCATGATACAGGGTCAAGCCTGCCTACTACCCCTTTTTTGTGCTCAACACACATTTCCAAACACCCAAGCAACGTCGGGCATCTAGGTTAGTAACAATTAAACGACAGTAACACGGAAGAAAAAAAGATGTAAGCGTGTCACACAAAATAACACACACTATCGTATTAGTATATATAGATTCCTGTACTCCAAAAAGTTGGGTTTTTTTTTCAAATTCCAATTAATCATCCAAGAACTATAGAAACTTATGATGCAGAGAATTATTTCTGAGTAATCAAATGAAATGAAGTTAAATATGTCTAGTATGACTGCGTGTATATATAATGAAAACTACAGATTTTATATCTATATATAAGTCGTATTCCTTTTTGTTTGTTTGTTCACAATTTCGTTAATCTATACAAAAATTACATTGTTTCACAGACTTTCACATGCTTTAATATCCACATGATATGTATATGTACAATGAATCATAAACGTTGATTCTCCATCCAAACGCGAAACACCAGTGCAATACAAAACACTTTACGCCAACAAACGTTCAATGCATTCAACCATAAACAAAACTAAAGCGCAAGTGTTCGTCACGAATATCACAGTAATTAGCACCAGTTAAAAATTCAATTCTATACCAATGTACATAAAAATCTGGATTAAAGATCAGGAAATACATAATGGCTATATATATATATATATATATATATATATATATACTAACCTGGGTGCTCGGCGTTGCTTGGATGTTTGGAGGTGTGTTTGGAGCAAAAAAAAAAAAAAAAAAAAAAAAAAAAAAAAACGTGACGTTTTTGCCGTTGTGTCCATCGCCAAACTGGAAGGCTAGTCAATCGAAAAAAGGGGATGTCTTTCAAAAATATCAGCGAAAACAGCATCACCAGCCCATGTAGAAAAGTACCCAGTTGAGGGTGAAGGTTGGTTGGTTGTTTTTGTTTTACGGCATATCAACCCTTTTAGGTCATTTAATGCCGAATCCAGTGATTTTGAAGAAAAAGTTTTTAAGAGAATATTTGTTTTTTTTTCAAGTCAGTTTCTATTTAATCCATAGTTGGGACTACCACTCCGGATCAGAGTGGACCTGGGAGCAATGGCAATTAAAGGGTGGCTTCACACTACCTAAAGCCTGCAAATTGACGCCTCACCATCGGAAATAGTTTAAGGTCATATCCAGAACCGAGGGTGAAGGAATTAATGTTTTTTAGCTAATTTTTTGGATATTTGTCGTCCGAAGAGTCGAGCTTCAAAACGATATCAATCTCGTGAAAATTCGTCGCCTCTGTCAAAAATTTTAGACAGACATACAAACATACATATATTTAAACAGACAGGTGAGGTTTATATTATAGATGAAATTCAAAATGGCGTAATGTAAACATGTAAGGTATTTGCAACTTCTATTTCAATTTTCAGATTTTTAATCATGTCAAAACACTTTATCCTCTTTTTGATGGATTGACTGTTGCTATTTCTTCTGATGAGGTAAGGACAAAATAGATTCCCTGATTGATATAATAATTAAGTGATTGATTTTGTGCTATGAAACACATTGTCAAAAATTGTAAATGTCAACTAAATTAAAAGAATAAATTGTAAGATGGTCAACATCATGAACTTTGGAATATAGACTTGTCATTCATTATATTGCTCTGTAATTACACTGAGCTTATTAAATAAGGATTGGTTATATTATAAAGGTAATAAAGTATATTTCCACCGAAAAATATATATATATATATATATATATATATATATATATATATATATATAGGAAATTTATTACTGTGAGTCCAGAACGAGTTTACATATTGTTTCAGCTAGAGGAAGATCCTCAAAGAGAGGAAATATCCAACTAGCATCGTCAGAATTCATGAATTCTGACGATGCTAGTTGGATATTTCCTCTTCTTTTTGAGGATCTTCCTCTAGCTGAAACAATATGTAAACTCATTCTGGACTCACAGTAATAAATTTCCTATATACTGCTCTGGCTACACATTGAGCACTAGTCCGGTTTTTTCACCACTAGTAAATAAATATTATATATATATATATATATATATATATGTGCGAAATTTGTGCAATAAAAACAGACATAGAAAAACCCGCTCATTATTGAAAGTTATTAAATAAGTGGTTGATAGTAGTTATGTTTTATGGTACATTATAACCCCGGGATACGGTGACCCTAGGATAAGTTTTTTTTTTTTTTTTCAGGTTACAATATGAAATATGTTTTCTCAACTTGTGGTTACGGTATTCACCTCGCCGTACGGTGTTATTCATAATGTTATTTGATTATATACATGTGTATTATATACTGTACTGTATTTTGTTACTAATTTTTAATGCCGTATCCTGGGGATCTACTGAAATTAGTACCAATTAAAAACTCAATTCTATACCAATGTGCAAAAAATCTGGATTAAAAATCCGGACATATATATAACGGCTATATTAGTGTAAAATAACTTCTAATTAAGCTTATATATAAGTGTGTGTATATATATATAAAAGCTTAGTTACACTGGCATGGCAATGTTTTGATCTGTAGTTATTAATAACTAAGATATCTTTGTACAAAAAATATCTTTTCACATATAATACTAAGATGGCTACTTAAAGAAACACAGGATGCTGTATCTTATATGGAATCTTTCTTTCCAAAAAAAAAAATATATCTTTCTGAATAGTACATGCACAAAAAGATACGATATTGACATAATGATAATTGATTATTTCTGCATAATGAAACATCTGCAAAAAAAAATGTACCAAAGTTTTGACATGCTGGAAGAATTCTTTAGTAAGAAAGATATTTGTAATATAGAAAAAGAGGGACAGCAAGAGATACAGATGGAAAGGGAAAGAGAGAGTATCGTTAGAGATTCCATACATAAAGCGATGATGCATAAATCTTTTTTTTTTTTAGGCTGTAAAAAACCTAAGCATCGCTCACTTCTCCAGCTTTTCAGCATGCAAATCTAAAAGGGTTTCTTAAGTATCATTCATTTATTCACACACGAAACTGACGGACGTTTTAGGGTCGTATTTGCTACACGCTTTTAGGGAGTTCAGTTAGTGCTTTTTGGGCACTCCCTAATAAAATAAATTATTCAACACAAGCTACTGAATAAACGAACAAACAACTTCGTAAAACTTAACAAGGAAAAGGTTTATTGAAGCGAGTCAGGGTAAGATACCAAAAAGATATAACTCGGATAAAATTTGTCTGCCTTTGCCCGGTAGTTATTCCCAAGTGGGAATCATCGATACCGGTGTAGGCAGAGAGAGAGAGAGAGAGTGAGGAAACAGGTCCGCTCTCTTTGGCGTCTGGCTGGAAAAGGAGGAGTTTTTTCTCGTCCGGAATGGAAGCAGTTAGAGTTCCTTAGGGGGTAAGGAAGGTCCCTGTGCTATGCCTCTGATTGGTCAGTATGTGCCATATCGCACAGTCAGGGGAGGCACTGACGCACAAGAAAAAGAGTTCTATTTGTTTCTGCTACACGTTTTTCTTTTAAATTACGTTTCATCTTTTATTTATACCAATCCTTTAATTTACAAAACTCAATGAAATTACAAAGCATATAACAAATAAATGGCAAAAGTGCCGTCAAGAATTGTGCATGTCAATGTACTAAAAGGAATAAATTGTAAGATGATCAACATCTTGAAATTTGGACTATAGACTTGTCATTTATTTGTTATATATATGATGAGAATAATGGAAATAGTATTCCAACCATATAGAGAAATAAAAAGGAACAAAATGTTACTTTTTATTTCTCTCTCTCTCTCTCTATATATATATATATGTAGGGTGTCCAAAAAGTCACTGAAGGGGTTTGAACTTAAATAGATTCTTTATTTTTTTATATCTTTTATATTTTAACACAATCTGACTAAGACATTGGGGGAAAAAATTGTGCTCTTTCCAAAACAGAGTTAACTAGCCCTGACTTTTTCTTGAAGATATCTTAAAGAAAGAGTCCATGTTAACAAACGCCAAACCCTGCAAGAATTAAAGGAAAACATCAGGAAGAAAATAAGGGAGTTAAATCGCAATCCAGAGATTCTGCAATCTGTCATGAATAATGTTTTGGAAAGAGCACAAATATGCAAAGCTGAAAATGGGCAACAATGAAAAGATTATTCTTCATAAATAAAGATTGATTTTTGTTTTAATTTTCCAATATCTTAGTCAGATTGTGTTAAAATTACAGAAAGATATCAAAAATAAAGAACCTTATTTAAGTTCAAAACCCTTCAGTGACTTTTTGGACACCCTGTATACACACACACAATTCTTACTTACAGAAACTATCCGAGAACAAGGCAAACAAGCATCACAGGAGATATAGAAAACAAATAAAACGGTAAGAAAACAGGCAATGACACGGCCATCATGGTCGAGTTGAACAAGCTTTACACCTGAAAGTTTTTATTGTCATAAAACGTTAAATTATGACTTAATGTTTACTTGCTTCTGCTATGGAAAAATCTTAAGTATTGTTCACCGACTACAAATAATTATCACGTTTTTATGAGACTGGATCAGCTGATCCTATAATAAATTATCTCCTAGTCATACACATGATGCAAGCATATATTGCAAGCGATTCCCACAAACGCGAAAAAGCAAGTAGCTTTAATTACTACTTTGTTTCTTTTTTGCACTTCATTGCGATTCTTATTTCACTTCAAAAGTTAGTTTTCACAGAAACGTGTGAAGTCAATGTTTTTCAACCACTGAAAATCGTTTCAAACTCCAAAAGTAACAACCCTGTGTCAGATTGCCAAGTCGATGCGAACGTACAAAGGCCTATAAAACAGTGGCTTGGTGAATAGATATTCAAAGTTTTTCTGGGTGACACCTGCAATGTACCTAGGCTCGCAGCGTCAACAAACCCCATGGTTAAACATTTTCAATAGCATTGAAAATTCTTGTTAATAGTTCGAAACAATTTCTTTAACTTAAAGTACTGATTAAAATATATATATATATATATATATATATATATATATATATATATATTTAGATATCTACTAGAATTTAGGCATTATGTATAATTAAAACATATTTCATTATTGATTTAAATAGCAGTACAAGGTTTCCTAGTAAGCTATCCGTTATTTCTTAAACCATTTTAATTACTGTTAATGTAGACGAAATTATTGCATATATAGAAACACAATGGTACAATAAAATTACAAATATATAACATCCAGCATAAATTTATTATGAACTGTTTAACAAAAATAGGCATTCTAATGATCATCTTTAACTTGCGTATATTTGAAAATATCTTGTAGCAATGTAGCAGTGATAAATGGAAAAAAAAATGAAACATTGGCATTCATTCAAATATATTTAGCCTGTGAAAGTATCCTAGAATGGTTTCTGGCCTTGATACGTTACAAACTGTTTAAGCTAATAAAAAAATTTAAAAACAAAAAACAAAAAAGCTGAAACTATTTGTATTATCTGGATTTTTCGAACTATTGTTCTCATCTTTAGTGTGATTTTGAAAACGTTTTGGTCACAAGACCTGCAACATAGTACATAAAGTACTTGGTAAAAATTCAGTTATGAAAATTACACTCTTTTGGAGGTTGAAGGTTTAACTCTCAGTGCAAATAACACTAAAAATACAATAGGACTTCTACCCAGTGATGGTTGCCAGAACAAGAGCATACTATCGCTGTGGATTGGAGAAAAGATTCCATTTGAAATTCTGTGCAGATTCCAAAGTCTGGTAGAAAGATCCCACCCGCCGCTGCAACCAAGTTTGACAAGATACACGTGAAGAAGGTTGGAGGTTTCATAGAGTGAAATGTCATGCAAATAACACTCAAGATGAAAACAATAGTCTGAAGAATCCCAATAATATGAATAATCAATCCTCATCTCAAAAATTCAGAAACCTAAGCTTACCCACCTGGTACTGACCAGGCTCAATCAATATTCATAAATGAATCTAAAATCGGCCATTGTTTATTGAAAGTTTCTTCAAACAATGAAGAACATTCAGTGATAATGTTTGGATAAGGCTAAAAGAATTAGCATAAATGGACGATGACAAGACATTTGGCACACGTTCTACATTGTTCATATATTTAATTGCATGTGATTATGCCTCCATAACTAGTACTTTGTATAACATTTATTGATAAATTGATAATTGGTAGTTGAGCCGGCTTCATCCAAGTAGGAAATATTAAATTACCAAGGGGTCTCCAGTTGTCGGTCTAGCCCAATAAAGGGAGATAACAATAGTTTTTTTGTTTTTTTTTAGTTTCTAATGGGGAGGCGTCACTGTTTACCCACATATATTGATGTAGTAGTCAATTACATCAAAGTGATACTCTGCCTTGTTTGAGGTGAAAGAACAGTTTAAAAAAAGGCCCAGCAACAGAAAGACTTAACATTTCGATCTGCAAAGATACTGAGGAAGTTTCCATTGTGAAGCATACAATGGTTCCCTCCTTGATCATAGTTCTTCAAAGGGAGACATCATGCCTCAATTCTTCTGCCAAAAGGGCCTAAGACTCAACACAAAAATTTACCAAGAGGTGCTGAAGAGTGTAGTCTGAATGGACGAGACAGACACCAGAGACCCCTGCATCTTATAGTAGAATTCCAAACGTAATACTCCATGTACGATATAATTCACGCTGACACACTAATTCAATGCCGATTGAGAAGAGGTGTGATTGGAGATTGCACACCGCTTGTATCACAATTACACGCAAAATCCATTGTCTCGTGAGACTAAACAGAGGTATTGCATAGAACTCCATTCTGAACACAAGGTCAAGACAATCCAAACAACATTCAACCATGTTCCTCGTCATTGGTCGCCACACTTGTGGGCACCCTCTTCATCTGAGTGTAAATTCTCATAAAATTCAAGGTTTATGTGCATAGCCCTCCTTAAAACTTTAAATATATTGCATTTATATGAAATTTAATGTGTATAAAATTTTCTGGAAAACACAATGGAAGAGGTTCCAAGTCTGATAAGATGCACTTGGAGAGGCTAAGAAGAGATTACATCGACCGAAACATTGAGAATAACATTCTATTATCATTAGATGGCTATCTGATGTTGCTCGGAGAATGTACTTTCATTTTTGCCTTCCATACATGACGTAATCTGTTATGATGTCATATATATATATATAAGTGAAAATGTGTATGTAGGTTTGCTTTTTGTGTATGTCCAAGAAAGGCTGTTTTCCGAGAAGCGCTCAGTCAGCTTTCAACTTAAAACTTTTTATATCACATATAAATCATAATATCTACGAGTTAACAACGGATATCACCTGTCTATTTAATTTGTTCGACTTCGGGAAGATAAATATTCAACAATTTTCGCTCGCCGCATGTGGATTAGGCTTTTTCCTATAATAAAAGCGACACTAATTCTAGCGGTATTTTTCCGGTCGCCATCGCCGGAAATGTCCGAAAGCAATCAGCTTTGATCAATGTGGAAATATTTTCCTTATATCAGACAATTGCTATTCAAATTGGACAAGAAAGCTGCCCCCCTCCCAACATCTTGGGAAAATAAAAATAAAAGTTGGCCTCATTAAGACATTAAAATGTGCACCTGCAAATTCTAAATAATTAGATAAATTCAAACGTGCTTCTGTTAGCATGTCGCGGTGGTCAAATGGTTAACGCCACATTTTTCTTTTTCACACTTTAATTTCCAATTTTGCCTCAAGGGTTCGGGGTTAAATCCTTATACTCACCTACCCAAATTTTTTTTTTTAAATTTTAACCCCCCCCCCCCGGAGTTTTGATTTACCTCCAAACACCCGGGCAACGCCGGGTACCCCCCCCCCCGCTAGTCTATAATATAAATCTCACCTGTCTTAAAATATATGTACGTATGTTTGTATGTCAGCCTAAAACTTGACAGAGGCGACGGATTTTCATGAGATCGGTATCATTTTGAAACTCGACCCTTCAGACGACAAATATTGAAAAACTAGTTAAATACACCAATTCCTTCACCCTCAACTGGGCACTTTTCTACAGAGAGAGGTCACTTTTTTTGCCGATATTTTCGAAAGTCATCTCTTTTCGGTTGACTAGCCTTAATTTAAACCTTCGCCGCTTCCTATATCCAAATGACTTTGTATATATACACACACACACACACACACACTTGTGGCCAAATTGAATACTAAAATGCTCATATGTTTAGTTCTATATGATGAAACTACATGAAAATGTGCAGGGTTTTTTTTTGAAGATTATAACACTATTTCATGGGGAAAATTTTATGACAATTAGTAAAAAAGAACATTTTTAAACCAATAAAATATGGCCAATTTGTCTACATTTATATATATATAGTGTCCTGGCAGGCTAGCTTCAGTTTTGTTGCTTTAAGATGAATTTAGTTTTTTTTCCCCCCTAGTTATCTTCTCTGTAGGCGTGCCAAGCCACGACTATATTTTTTTTTTCTTCATAAGTTTTGATTCAAGCTGATGCAGCCAAGTCATATGGATATATATTTTTTTTTTGAATCACAACTTTATAATACATAAGAATCAATAGAAAATTGACTATAATAATATATACGAAATTTGCATAAATTAAAATATATCTAAGCTTATTTTATAACCAGTCGTCCCTGCTAGCTTCGATAAATACTTCCGCAGTTTTAACAAAAGAGCTCCATTTACACTGAACATCCACAGAATGCCAACATCAATATATTACATATGAAAGAGTCCACTGTGGAATTTCCTCAGGTCATGCTAGTATGTTGTAATTGAGAATAATATCCAAGATGAAAACAGTTATCTGAATCATCCTATAATAATAATTAGCGGGACCTGTGAAAATTCCACAGCGGCATCTTTCATATGTAATATATAATGCTGCTGGGCATTCTGTGGCCGTTCAGCATGAATGAAGATACTATCATGTTATTCTTGTCCTTTTGTTCAAACTGTAAAATTATTTATCAAAGCAAGTCTATATATCAGTAGCGTGTAGAACATTAAAAAAAAAAAGAGGAGAGTTATTTATTTTTCCCAATTTAATAACGTAAGCATGACCGTTAAAAAAGAATATGAAGTAGTGATTTCAAAATTTAAAAAAGTAGATGAGTTGAGTGCCATCATCTATAATCGAAAACGAAACCAAAACTTATGAAGAATTCTTGGCAAAATTATTTATTACAAGAAATGAAAAACAATTATTAAATGACAGCTACTTGAAAGAAAAAAAGAGGTAAGTGTGACACACACAAAGTAATACACACGCTGTATTAATAATAATAATAATAATAATAATAATAATTATAATAATAATATAACATAAAAATAATAACATGAATAATAATATTAATAACAATAATAACATAAATAATAACAAATAATAATAACAAATAATAATAATAATAATAATAATATATAAATAATAATCTGTGATAATAAATAGGGATTGTACATCTAAAATCAAAAATAAGTTTAAGGCTCACAAAACTTATAAAATTTAGTTGTGACACTCTTCTGGGGGCTAAAGGTTCAATCCTCAGTGTACACGATACAAAGAATACGATTGTGAATTATTTAAAACTTCTATGCATGGTTGATGGAACAAGAACATTCTACACTAGCAGATTCCATGTGAAATTCCTTAGTTCAACAAGATACACCGTTCAGCAAATAATATTCAAGAGGAGAAGACAAAAAAGCCAAATAATCTGAATTAGCTAAAAATATTCTCAAATATGTTATTGTCACAAAGCTCTATGTAAAATTATACATGTAAGGGCGGGTATTTAGTTTTGTTCTGTTTTTTTTTTTTTTTTTTTTTTTTTTTTTACACAGGAATCTCCACTTATCAAGGACCAGAGGCCACTCGAGGATAGGAGTTAATGGGTATACATTAGTCAATGTGATTATAGTGTAGTAACCATTAGTGGAAATTTTGTAAATTGGATTACTTAGAGGGACGATTCATCAAGAACTTGTTTACGTTGGACTTGAAGACATTCAAATTGTAGTCAGATGGAAAGCAGGTAATCGGAAGAGAGTTCCACAGGCGTGCAGTTCTGAGAAGAAACTTTGTTCATGGAATCTACATTTAGGTTTAGGCACAGATAAAGAGTGTGGAAAATTATTGATAGTGGTTTTGGCTAGACGAGTGTTTTTTGTGAAAGTTTGGCGAGGGGGGACAATAAATTGAAGCTCAGATGAGCACTTGCCATGAAAATAACGATAAAGAAGAGACAGGATCCTCTTCTGTGGGAAAGCGGTTGTAGGGAAGAGAAAAGAGCATCCGCCACCAAGCTACAAAGTCTATTTTGAACTCTGTCAAGGCAGGATAAGCTGTTTCTAGCAGCTCCTGCCCTAATGTGGCAACAGCACTCCATCGTTGGCCGTACCTGGCTTTTATATAGGTAGAGAATTGCATCAGGAGTGAGATATCTACTGGAGCAGTAGAAGGATCCCACCATTTTTCGACCTTGGCAATGGATTTGATATATGTGTTCCATCTCAGGTCAAGAGTAAAGGTTAAGCCCAGAAGCTTGTCAAAACATGAAGCCTCCCCAAGACGAGAGCCATTCATTTCAAATGATGCCAGATTGGCATCAGAGCGTAGATGGTACAGAGATAGAAGCTTGGTTTTAAATGCATTAAAAGTAACCAGCCACCTCTTTCCCCATTGTTCTGCATGCTCAAGATCAGAGGAAAGAGAATCAGAGAGAACTTGGTCATTTATGGCCTTTGATGTGCGACCGTAGATTGTAGTGTCGTCCTCCCTCACTGCAAGAACTGTGACACCAAGGTCAGAAAGTTGGATTGGGAAGTGAGCACCTCCAAGGAGAAGCCCTCTTACCTGCAAATAGTGCTTGGGAAGTCCCATCGGCCTTTCCCGGTAAGAGCACCTCAGGTGATTAGCAATAAACTAACTCCTTTTCAAAAAGAGAAGGTAAAACCTGAGAAGGTGGACCTCCTAGAACTGCACAGAACCAGCATGATACTGTCATCAACAGGGATCAGGTCATTACAAGAATAGTCTAACTTTGGGGGCCAAAAATCCCGAGCCACTTTTGTGTAAGGTTTAATGTTTGTATTTGTCTTGGTTCTTATTTAGAGAAGTTGATTATAATTATATTTCATATCTATCATTTGCACGTCAACAAATGTGTATGTATATATATGTAAACGTGCATTCATAGTTCTTGATATGCTAAAACGGTTCCTATTGTCTTCTTTTGATAAAGAGTGGCGCTTTTATTTCAAGAGCTAACTGTGGTCCATTTCTCTTTATTTCCAATCGTTTAAAAAAAACCCAAAAAAAACACAAAAAAAAAAACAAAAAAACCCTCATAAATAACAACCTGGAAAATATCTCGCCTCTCGAATACAATTGCTTAGAGGTTGGGTCAACAGGTGCATTACAATGGCTTCTTAATCGGATGATAATTCATATCGACCTCTCCCTCTTATCTGCGAAAAGTCCACATTTGCATCAGAGCATGTGCAGGCACACACAGAGAGGGTTTAGTGGAAATTTTTTTTTGTTTGTATATATTTTTTTAAATTTATTTTTTGGCCAGCTCTTCAAATACGAGAAATTCACTCTCGGCTTGTCAAATGCATCATCGAAAGATAATCTTGCAGCACGGTTCAGTCATAAAATATCGAGGACAAACAAAAATAAGATCATGCATCCATCTTGATAAAGGTCATTACGTACGTGCACAATAGAAAAAAAAAAAAGCTATAAGTATACCTGTCCCAGGACGAGTAAAATTAATTACCCCGAATAGAACAGTTTTGGACTGCAATTATGTCCCTTTATGAAGATCAAAATTAACAATATACGCAGGTCATTCCAAACGTAATGCCTCCTATTTTTTCAAACTCAAAAACAAAAACAGTGAAGAACTACAAAAACGAGAATAGTTAATTAGAGTTTTAAGTGAGGGTCAGATCATGCCATCTCACATCTTCAAAGTAAACACCAAAGTGTACCTGGATGTACTGAAGGGTATAGAATATATTTTTCTACATAGTCACCACCATTCTCAATACACTTTTGCCAGCCTCTTTTGATGGCTCAATCATAAATGTCTGGAGCATTCTTATCACGTACATCTGTCGCCTAACTGTACTAAGATAAATCGCATCAGTTTCATAAACGTTCAACAGGCGCCGATGAATGTTGATCGGTATAATTTTTTCTGCATGGAGGAATTCAATGATGCATCTCTACGTTTGATGCACATCTATGATAGTGGTTGCTTTCTTGCAGTCTCATACCGTCAATATCTGCAACAGAAATGAAACTTTCATATTATGAATGCATAAGATCTGTCATCCTAACAATGCCATGTGCAGCTCCTCCGATTCTTTCGAGTGGAATAAAATAGGAGACCTTACTTTTAAAACAACCCTTGTACATTATGTACATTAATTTTGCCCATTTTAAATTAGTAGACATAAAAACCAACAAACGTTATAGCCTGTTGACATAATTGCTTTATGCCAAACTATGATAAATGTGGTATTGTGGTGACCAATCCCTAACTGTGCAATGAACAAATGAGAACACTTTGCTTAGTGCACCTTATAACAAATGGCCATACAAAATTTCAGCCAGATTGGTCCAGTAGCTCGGACAGACAAACAGACTAAGGAAAATAGAATATCTCTTCTTGGTAGTACTTTGCAAACAAAGATTCTATGAAGGGGGTTTTCTACATCGACTGCAGGCACGCTTGTGGCTAACGAGCCCGATGCGGGACAAACAGGTTTGGTCACAGCAGCTGCAGTCAAAAGTCACATCAGGTGTGGCTGCTGAGGCTTCCCGAATCTTTCTCCTGCAGCGCTTCTCTCTCAGATTCTCTGTGCGGGAGATCTCAAAGGAGGTGACAGCCTGGTGGACAGTACGTCGCCAGGTAACACTGTCAGCAGCGAGAGTAGACCACAGGAGGTGGTCGATGTGGCTGTCACCGTGGCGCTTCTTCAGAGTCTTTATATCTTTTCTTCGGTGCCCCTCTGTCACGACGGCCATTAGAGAGTTTGCCATATAGGACTATCTTATAGCGAATATAGATTCAGATTATTCTTTTCATCTTGGTGGTTATTCATATGTTTCGGCTGATGCAACCCCGACCTTGTTCAGGTGTATCATGTCAAACTCTGGAATTGCTAAGTGTTTGACATATGCATTTCAACCCAGGAAACAGCAATTCTTTTCCCTTTTCCAGAAAAATCAGTCATGGAATGCAAGGACAAACTAAGGAAGGCAAGAGTTACGAGTCTGCAAAAAGTAAATACAAGGTTCATTTTCTATTCTTCTGAAATACATGAAATAATAATGACCCAAAAATTTAAACTTGCAAAGGGAACAATCATATTTGTGAATTTTGGTTCGGGATACCTACGCATTAATTACACCTGAATGAAGCATTTGCCTACAGCACCCAGCACTTATATTTGTGCCATGTATCACCATCTAGTGACTTGCTGTTTTTACGTCAATTCCTTCCCACGTTAACCCACTTGCCTAACCTTGACTTCCATACTTCTGAAAATAGCTAACAAATTTCAGTACTTTTATGTTGATGAAATACAATTTAATGAATCATGTATTAAATAAGAGCGTCTACCAACGTCTACAAAATGGAAGCATTGGAGAACAAAAGCAAGCTGTTACAAATAAATAATGCTTTACTTTTAGAAAATTGATTGTGTGTGTGTGTGTGTGTGTGTGTGTGTGCATGCATATTAAAACATGGAAATGCAGTATCACATTATTATAGATTTCTTCCTGGCAACCTGCAATCCGGCCTGTCATTTATACCCCAAGCTTTCATTATCAACCTTTATGTTTTGATATTTTATGGGAATATTTAGATTTAATGTACAAAATTAATGTATTTGGGGAGATATGGAATTTCTTTACTAACAATCATTTGTACGGAAAAATTTGATTAAAAGATTTTTTTTTTTTTTTTTTTAAGAAAAAACACAAAAAAACCAAAAAAACCCTAAGACTGTCAAAAGACGACGTTGTCTTCAGTGGTTATGTGTCTGTGAGAAACTTCAAATAATAACTGTTGGAGTCATATAATTTGTTTTTATCCAGGAGTGACATTATTCATAAATGTTTTACCCAGAGGTGGAGCCCGAAACAACTATATGCATGTATAGTTAATAAAGCTGAAATCTTTTTTGAAGCGGGCATAAAAATGTCCGTCTGTTTCTGTGAGTCGGTATATTATAAAAGTGTATATATATATATATATATGAGATATTTTCCAAATTATCTCAAGCTATGGAAAAATAGCTTCACTGCCTTGTGGACGCCTTGGGAAAAGCAAAGACTAAGGAAATAAAACGAAACAAAAAATCCAATTTGAAGTCCCGACAAGCAGATGGTGAAGCACTGCAACATTTTTCCTGCAGCTGTGCTGGCTCCGACCGTATTGGCTTACCTTTCCATCAAACTTTGTCTGCAATGCCGAGTAGAGGACCTTGGTAACTTAGCAAACCTAGTCTGCTTATCACCGGCCAAGAACTGCATCCAGAGAGCCAATTCCAGCTTCAAACTTTATAACCACAGCAGACGCTGCAGTGCACAAGACTAGATGCAGAACGCCATTGTCTTATGAGAGATTGGTTGGTTATTTTTGTTTTCCAGCATATCAACCCTTTTCAAGTTATTTAATGCCAAATCCAGTGATTTTGAAGAACAATTTTTTAATAGAATATATTTATTTTTGCAAGTCAGTTTCTATTTAACCCATAGTTAGGACCCTAGCAGCTACTACCACTCCGGGTCAGAATATAGACCTGGGAGCAATGGCAATTAAAGGGTGGCTCCACCCTCCCCAAAGCCTGCAAGCTGGGGCCTCACCATTGGATATCCAGGAGAAGCTTGCCATCATAATATATATTACACACATACACGGCATAATCACGCTGACACACCGGTTCTCGTCAGATCACTGAAGTTAAGCAATGTTGAGCCTTGTTAGTGCTAGATGGGCGACCATTTGGGAATTCTATGCGCTGTATGTGCTCTCCGCTTATCTCGGCATTTGTTTCTAGTCGTCCTGTACACACACTTCACTTGTCACTGGTATTTAACAATGTCGACTCAGGAGAGGTGTGGTTGGAGATTATGCATTTCCTGCCACAAAAATTTCATGCGCAGGCATCCCTTCATCAGTATTCATAGTCTGTTAAAGACTGAAGGAGCTTGGATGCTGGATGTATTAAACACACACGTTTTATGGTCTTGACAGTAATGCAAAAGTTACCTCCCTTTTGGTTGAACAAGCTAAATGTAATTAACCGAACTGATTTATAAAATCAGTATACATCTCATCTGTACAGCTGATCAACTAGTTGCACATTAAGGCCAGGTTGCAAGCCTCCAAGCCTTAGGTTCAAACCCAGCAGTAGGTAGACCAGTTGTACACCCACTGATAAGCCTTGAAAAGGTTAAACAAGCTTATTTGTGGATAAAAACAAACTAATCATCAATTCATAATTATAATAAACAAAACTACATGGTGGAATGATAAAATTGTCGCCCTAGAAAAGACAACGTGATTCCATTTCCGTTTGATAAAAACTGGTTTTCTTTTTTGTTGCAGACCATCTACTAGTTGGCCAGTTGTGTACAAATCCCAAGAGCGATAGGAGTCTTCTATCATGTCTGAAAGTGACACAAAGTTCAATAAGCAGAATTAGAGATGTGCCGCTGTATAACTCATGCTCTCTACTGATCCAAGTTATGATAACAGGACCATTGCCAGCACCCTCAAAATACAAATCCGGATGGTTCAATGCTTGATGAAACAGCTCAATGAAGTTTTCGACCACGGTTATGGCCTTTGGTGCGGTTTCAAGTGAGGGTTAGATCATGCCATCTCACATCTTCAAAGTCAATACCAAAGTGTACCTGGATGTACTGAAGGGTATAGTGATCCCTGATGCAATCAGGTAGTTGCTGGCAGACCCTGGGTGTGGCAGCAGGACTTGGCACTGACCCACAAGTCCAAAGAGACCCAGGCTTAGCTTCAGAAGGAGTGCTAGGACTTTGTATCCTTCTCTCACTGCACCCCCCACCTCCACCACCTGAACATACTGGGCTATTTCATTTGGTCATATGTCGTGAATATCACCAACATGACCAATAACACCAAAGCCAGCCTGATTGCCACCATCCACCGAACTTCTGTTGGCGGACATATATTAAGGTGGTGATTAAGACTGAAGGCGGCTACATTGAATAGATGTCAGCTCTACTGCATAATCAAGTTACAGAATTGATTTTTTTTCAATAAAAGTTTTAAAATAAAGCTGTAGTGTTGTTTTCTTTAAGGCAACAAGTTCCACCCACATCCACACTGATTTAAAAGGTTGTTTGTGAATAAAAAAAGTAACTGTTTATCAATTCATAATCTATAATATAAATCTCACATGTTTGTTTAAATGTATGTACGTAAGTTTTTATGTCTGCCTAAAACTTTCAACAGAGGCGACAAATTTTTACGAGATTGTTATCGTTTTGAAGCTCGACCCTTTCGATAACAAATATCGAAAAATTGGCTGAAAACATTAATTCCTTCACCCTCAACTGTGCACTTTTCTACAGGGAGGGAGTCGTTTTTTCCGCCAATATTTTCGAAAGTCATCCCCTTTTTTCTATTGACTAGCCTTAATTTAAATCTTCATCACCTTCGGTTTGGCGATGGACGCAACAGCAAAGACGTCATGTTTTTTTTTTCACATTCTTTTTCTCCTTTAAGGTACGGGTTCGAGCTTGCCTGCCTACTACCACTTTTTTTTTTTTTTTGCTCAACACACACCTCCAAACACCCCGGGCAACGCCGGGCTAGTTATAATATAAACAAAACTATTGATAGAAATGAAGAACTCATATCGGTTGCATATTTCATCAATGTACAGTGATCTAACTATAGTTTTCA
>NC_136513.1:79180611-79205611 GCF_053919585.1 Euprymna scolopes | reverse complement strand
ATATTAGTTCCACAATCAGACAACACTGCAGCTCCCACAAACCATGAAAACCATCAGATTTGAAGTCCTAGACTCGAGTTTCACTCTCCTTTAGGCTTAACCAAACTTGGGATTTGAAACTGGAGTCACTTCCATGAGAGTTGAGTACTCTGACACACAAGCCACCACACCACATACCATAATAGAGGTCAGTGTACCCAATGATATAGGGCTTAACAGAGCTGAGAGGGAAAAGATAACAAAGTATCAAGGACTTATGTATGATATGAAACGAAATTGGAAATTAAAAGACGTTTCAATTATACCAGTCATCATAGGAGCAACTGGGCTTATGAAAAAGAACTTTAAAAAGTACATAGCAAGCATACCCGGTGAACCAAGTGCAAGTGAAATACAAACGATTGCACTGAAAGGAACGGTTAGAATCCTGAAAAGACTCACTAAAATAGGGGTAAATGTCAGACATCTGGTTGGATGTCCCATCCCCTAGAAGAAAAAGTTTAAGAAAAAAAAAAAAAAAAAAAGACATAAGAGCGTCTATGAACGTAGACAGACCAAAGGAACGCCGGCTAAATTGTGCTGTAGACTATACCTACTTAAAAAGGAGTGTAGTCATTCAACTACTAAGAATTCAGGCTGATGTCTCACAAGCAAGATCTTACATGTCACCCAAATATCTAACCCAAATAATGATTCATATAAAATTATTTCCACAACCTCCAAAAATGTTTATATTATTATCCATTATAACATATAGTAGCACGCAACACCCCCAAAAATGAATGTAGAACTATATTAATAAAAATTACTACCATTCTAGCCATCTCATTAAAAAAAAAAAAAAAAAAACATGGCCTTCAGCGTGTGCATACTCTTGGCACACATTTTGTAAACGTGCCAACCATAAATTATATATATAATTATGATATGGTCTAATATGTTTTATGCCATCTCAGCCATCAAATGGTTATTTAAAGCTAAATAAAATTGTCAGAACCCCTATAAGTGGGACATCTATTTATTTGTCCCTAAACAAAAGGAGGGTGGAGCTGTAAATTCATACCTTGTCTGTTTGTCTGCACTTCTTTTCTCAATACCTATACCTCGCAATTTTTTGAAATTTTGCACAAACATTAAACATGATATGAGTAAAAAAATGTAACAGAACGGATTTTCTGGGAAAACTCTGGTTGCCCTCCTTCATGGCTAAAACTGACATGGTTGTGCTTTTTAAAAACTTGATGCCTTGGAGTTTTATAAAACTAAAAGAATAAAAAAATCTAACTAACTGATTTCTATATAATTTTGTTGTCTATACCTCACAATAACCCTTGGGTGTGCCCCAGGGGCTCTTTTAGGGTTAATAAAAACACTCCATTTTGGGGACTATTTCACCATATTTGTCCAAAATTTTCTGTGTACGGCTATTTAGCAGTTTTGCATGGTGCTTAACTCAAATTTAAATATGTTAAGGCCTTGGGGACTTTAGGGGCTAAATGAGGATGGTGAAGGGCGGCAAATGATGGACTTAGTCATTTCTTTTTTTTGCATGGTGCAGAACTCAAATTTACATATGTTAAGGCCTAAAACTGCGCCGTTTGTTCATTTTAACCAGGATTTGACATTTCCTCGAGACTTTTGGGGCTAAATGGGGTGAGGTGGGGGCAAATGCTGAACTTAGTCATTTTTTTCTGCCTCGTTCACTGTACACTCACGGGGGACCATGCATGCTTCACTTGTTTTATAAGATTTTACTCATTTCCTTAATAGCGTTTTAGTTGTTACATTTAGTGGGGGGGGGGTAAACAGATTCTTCAGGCTATTTGAGTTGTAGTATTTTCTCCACCTTTATTGAAGATCATGATAGACCACTAGTACGTTTATTTACCTTCATTACAGGAAGTTAGCCCCCAGTGGATGTTTTGAAAAGCCAGCGCACTAGGTGACGCTTACTCTGGCCTATAAAAATGCCTGAGCTGCATGATCAGCATTCTTCAATAGGGATATCTTAGATATTTACAAAAGCTTAAACTGTTCTCAAAGAGAAAATAAAACCTGTGAAGGTGGACTTCCTAGAATTGAACAGAACCATATCCCAGCAAGATAACAAAGCAACTGTCAGACTAGTGCCAGTTCACTAATGTGTGTATAGCACTATATAATAAGATAACTTTATGTATTAGACCTATTCTTATTACTTCTCATCTTGAGTATCACTTTCACAACAGTCCTGTGGCGCAGTGGTTAGAATACTTGGAAAAATCAATTGTAAAAATGACATTCTCCCCAAGGTTGAAGGTTCGATTCTCATTGTGGGCGACCAAAAAATAAAATTGGATTACTTAGGACCTCTATCCAGTCATGGTTGATGAAACGAGAGCATGCTACCCCCATGAAGTAAATAAAGGGGTCTACTCAAAATTCCATTCAAGTCCCTGAGTTCAACAGAAACATTGAGTTTGACAAGATACACTCAACAAAGATTGGAGGTTTTATCAACCGAAACGTTGTGAAAATGACACTTAAGATGAGAACAGTAGTCTGATGAATCCAAATACGAATAACCAATCCTCATCTTCAAAAATTTAGAAACGGCTTGAAGGCAAGTCCATTTTCAGGAATTCCAACAGTTAATCCAAGTTCTTTGAAGCGCCACTTATTTCCAATATTGATTTACACACTGTGTCAGAACAAAATTCAAATAAGTTTTGTTTACAATGCCAACAAAAACAAAAAAATAAATAAAACGCGAGAAGTTTATTTTTGTAACAGTAAATCACTTTTAAATCTGATAATCCCACTTGGCTCCAAAATCGCAAAAATTTAAAAAGATCAGTCTTTTTCCGCCCACTGAGCATTTTTACACATGAACACATTGCAAGAATGCTTGGTTTAATTTTGTTTTACGCATATCAACCCTTTTAAGATTATTTAATGCCGAATCAAATTACTTTGATGAAAGGCTTTATGCGTTAAGTTTTTATTACTACTAGCAGTTTCACCCGACTTCGCACGGGCTCTATGTACAGTTTATAATTTTATGCACACATATATATATATATATATATATATATATATATATATTAAAAAGTTTGACTCATGCCCAGGTAACCTACATCTAAAATTTCAAGTGTTTAGACTCAAACTTGGCGGAGGAATTTGATAGAGTCTGCAAAGGTCAACTCTTTCAACTTTGAAATCTTGGCAGCCAAATTTTTGCCCAAAGATTGATTAAAAAGCTTGCCGCATGTCTGAATACCCTTTATGTAAAACTTCAAATGTTTAGACAAAATTGGCTGAATGGTTTGCTAGAGACCGCAAAGGTCAAATCTTTTGAACGTTTACCCCTTGGCAGCAAAAGTTTTAGTCAAAAATCGATTAAAAAGCTTGCCCTATATCTGAATACACTTTATGTAAAATTTCAAATGTTTAGACCAAAAATTCGCTGAGTAATTTGGTAGAGATCGCAGAGGTCAATTTTTTTTTTTTTTTTTTTTTTTTTTTAACTTTGACCCCAATTTTGACCCCCTAACATTTGTTTTGGGGTCAGATCAAATTAAATAGTTTGATCCATATCCAAGTAACCTACATCTAAAATTTCAAGCGTTTAGACTCAAAATTGGCAGAGGAGTTTGTAGTAGAGTTTTCAAAGGTCAAATTGTTGAACTTTGATCCCTTAACAGCTAAATTTCTGGCCAAAAACCGATTAAAAAAATTTCCCAAATCTAAATACCCTTCTGTTTAATCTAGAGTCTATAGAATTAAAATTAACAGAATAGTTTTGTAGGGAAATATACACACACAGACAATCTGAAAAGCAATGTCTCCTATTATTCTTATTCTGTCTGAATCGATCAGAAGGGATCACAAATTGCATTGTTATGCTGACTGGACTCATGCATTCGAAACCTAAAAATTTTCTTTTGCGGATATTGACGGTGTGAAACTCTAAGAAAGCAACACCTGTCATAGACGTGTATCAGAAGCAGAGATGTCATTGAATTGAGATTGATGGTGACTATGTAGAAAATGAAATTCTGGAGCACGGAATCTTGCTCATTTTAATGATAACACTCCCATCGTCTTAGCTTTTCAACTTTAGTTAAAACAAAAAAATAGGAGGCTTTACTTTTGGAACTACTCATACACATCGTCATGCACATGCAGTACGGTTTCGCAGCTCATCAGTGCAGCTAGACAAGCAACTACCTCAAGCCAGGATCGAAATCCGATCGCCCAAAACGACTGTCGGAGCTTCTAACTGTTGCGCTATACAGCTGCTGCTATGTGAGCAGTGAAATATATATTTCAAGGTTACGAGGTTTTTTAAAGCATAAAAACGATGTTGTTGATTTTTATTATTTAATATTTTATCTTTTATATATTTCTAGCGGTCCTCCACTCTTGATCGCTTACTTTTTTTGTGATCAAGAGCAGAGTACCGCTTGAAACATGATATACAAAAAAGAAATTAAATATAAAAGAACATCGTTTTTATTCTTCAAAAAACCCTCACAACCTTGAAATTACTATTCTAGGAGCATATTCGGATATTCTAACGATATATATATATATATATATATATATATATATATATATATATATATACACTGCCAGAATGTGGAGAGCTGGTGTAGTAAGGTTCCCCAAGGGTGGAGAGAGATGTTTAAAAAAAAAAAAAAAAAAAAGGGAGGGGGGTAGTAGCGGGGTTGTGGACGATGGATCAACACAACAGTAGCTAGCACGGGTGGAGAGAAGGGTTTCAAAAAAGGTAATAGGCAGGCAAACCTGTAACGCAAAGGAGGAAAAGCAGGCGAAAAAAAAAAAAAAAAAAGAAACGTCTTAGCTGATGCGTCCACCGTGAAACCGGAAGTCGTGAGCGCTAGAATAAAGGTAGTCGATCGAAAGGAGACAATGATTTTTGAAAATGTTGACGAAAAAAAAAAGCAACCTCCTCCTTGTGAAAAACGGTCCAGTTGAGGGTGAAGGAATGAATGTTTTTGGCTAATTTTTCGATATTTGTCATCCGAGAGACCAAGCTTTAAAATGATACTGATTTCATGTTCCGACGGGTCTGTTAAAAGTTTTTCGAGACATACAAACACACACACACACACACACATTGTCTTATATATATATATATACTAGCGGGGGTACCTGGCATTGCCCAGGTGCATTGAGTAAAAAAGAAAAATCAAAACAACAGTAGGCAGTTTGGGTAAAGCGAAGTATTAAAAAAAAAAAAGAAAAGTGGTGTGAGGCAGGCAGGCTCGAACCTATGAGAAGATGGGGGGGGGAAAAAAAAACAAAAAAACAACAAAAAAAAAACTAACGTCTTAGCCCATGTCTCTGTTGCGTAACCAGAAGTTGCAAATGTCGAAATTAAGCGTGGTCAATCGGAAGGAGACGATAACTTGTAAAAATGCAAAAACTGACCCCTCCTTGTAAAAAACTGCCCAATTGAGGCTGAAGGAATTAATGTTTTCGGCCAGTGTTTCAATATTTGTCGTCCGAAGAATCAAGTTTCAAAAGGATACCGGTTTGGTCAGGTTCCGACATGTCTGTCGGACGTTTTTGGTAGATATACAAAAACACACATTTTTCCTTTTATCTATTAGACTAACAGGGAGTACCCAGCATTGCCCGGGTGGAGGATATTGGCACAAGGATGAAGCGATGTTAAGAATAGCAGTCACATGGTTAAAATAAAAAAAAAAAAAAGAGAGAAGTGGGTAATTAGTTTTCCATGCTAACCATTAGGCCAAAGAGGATAGTGAATTCAAAGATAGAGGTGGGATTGAACTAAAAAACGTGGGGTAATTAGTCTTCCTCACTAATTATTAGGCCAAAAAAGATAGTAAAGTTAATTACGAACTAATTGAATTAAGAATCATAGGAATCGTCACGCATCTTTTAAACTGGCCAGGGGCCAGGTTAGCTTCCCGCTTTCTGTCGTTTTATTTATTTGCTTCCCATGAAAGCAAATTAGACACAAGGTTGTTTTCAATGTGGGGGAAAACCAGCCCCCCTCCCCCCCAAAAATAGGGAAAAAGTAGTAATTGTCTCAGTGTGAAGGGTTTCCCCAACATTGACCAAGTACCAATTAACTTAAGTGAAGCAGAAATCCCGGCCCAAAGGCCAAGAAATGCTTTGCCGCTTTTTAAAGCAGTTTCGCTTTATACGAAAAAGCCAAACATACACTCGAGACGATGTCACGTAAGAATTTTGTTTAATTCGTTTAAAAAAAAAAAAAAAAAAAAAAAAAAGGACGTCTATTCGCAAGTGCGAGAAATTACAATCTAGGAAGTAGTTGAAAACTTCTCGTGGAATCTAACCGACAACAGAAGGGTTTTTTTTTTTACATAGGCATCATCACATTATCAAGGCCAAGAGGCCACTCAAGGATAAGGGTTAAAGAGTGTACAGTAGAAATTGGACAATATAGTAATCATTAGTAATGAAAATTTGGTAAATTTGTGAACATAAGTGGAACGGCTCCTCAAGAACTTGTTTACGTTGGACTTGAACACAACCATATTGTAGTCAGCCGGAAAGCAGGAAAACAGAAGACAATTCCACAGGTCAACTGCAAAAAGCCTTTGGTGGACATACACAAACGCCCACGCCTATTTTGCCTTTTACATATTAGGGATATATATATATATATATATTATATATATATATATATATATATACTAGCGGGGGGGGGGTACCCGGCGTTGCCTGGGTGTTTGGAAGTGTGTGTGGTTTTGGGTAAATGAAAACTCGGGGGGGGGGGAATAAAAGAAAAGGTTTTGGAAGGTAAGTATGAGGATCGAACCCGAACCCTTGAGGCGAAGTTCGAAATTAAAGTGTGAAAAAAAAAAGTGCGATGTTAGCCATTGAGCCACTGCGAAATACTAACGGAAACACGTTTGAATTTATTTAAATATTTAGAATTGGCAGGTGCACGTTTTAATGACTTAATGAGGTCAACTTTGACTGCGGGGGGGTAGTATTTCATTTACTGCGGGAACGCTTTTTTTATTTTTATTTTCCCAAGATGTTGGGAGGGGGGGGCATCTCCCCATAAAAAGGGGATTGTCCAAATTGAATAGCAATTGTCTGCTATAAGGAAAATATTTCCACATTGATCAAATCTGATTGCTTTCGGACATTTCCGGCGATCGCGACAGGAAAAATACTGCCAGAATTAGTTTCGCTTTTATTATACGAAAAAGCCTAATCCACATGCGGCGAACGAAAAATGTTGAATATTTACTTTTCAAAGTAAAGCAAATTAAATAGACAGGCGACCTCCGTTGTTAACTCGCATATATGATTTATATGTGATATAAAACGTTTTAAGTTGTGAGCCGACCGACCGCTTCTCGGAAAACAGCCTTTCTTGGACATACACAAAAAGCGAACATACATGCACACATTTTCGCTTATATATATATATATATATATATATATATATATATATATATATACACACACACAATATAAAAAAAAAACTTGTATTATTGATTTAACTAACATCAAACCGCTTTGATGATAATATACATGTGATTAATGAAAAACAAAAAACGTTTTGCATTTAATCATTCAGATGGAAACCATTATCACATTAACATCGAGGATCGTGATTTTTGTTCACTGTTTAACGATCCAATCGAAAATGATACAGCAGATAAACGAAAAAAGTGGCAAATCAAATTGGATATCAATTCCCCATGAGAGTTAGTCCCCTGTGAGGGGGGGGGGTCACGCAATTCCCATCATCATCACTGATCAAGAGCTATCAGATACCACACAACTTGATAATCCTTTTAATTTAATCCGTGTGCGATATTCACTCCTCGGATTCTGATAATGATCACCGTGCCGATATGAGATTCAACAGTAAAAAAAAATATATATATATATATATATATATATATATATATATATATATATATATATATAATGCAGGCTTCATAAATATAGAAACGATGATAAACTAATTTGTGAGACATTTGAAACCAAAAAGCATTTTATATTTATGAGGTGTGCAATGATTACTGTACGCTAGTTTAATCCAGCTCTCGCATTTGCATTTTTTCCTATTGCAGTCTGATTAATAATTTCTCTACTATTGAACGAGGAGGTTAGGGTCATGGCTAGGGTTATTGTTAGGGTTAGTGATATGGATATTCGCACAAATATTTATTCCGTGGTGATAAGAGTTGTCGGTTTAGTTGGCTGGTTAATTGATTGTTTTGTGGTATATCAACCCTTTCCAGGGTCTGCTTAGTATTCTTAGTACCTTTAAATTATTATTCACTTGCAAAAAAAAAAAAAAAAAAGACGACATTGCCCGGGATCGAGTTATGAACCTTATTTGTTTTATATCCATCCCATAATATTATTACCTTTTTTTTTTTTTTTTTTTATCATGTTTCTGAATTTGAGAAAGATTGGTTATTCGAATCTATGGGACAAACTAAAAATTATAGACAGAGAAGAACGGTGAAGAGTAAGATGACTACCTAAACGTAGATTCCATGAACAAAGCTTCTTTCTTAGAACTGCACGCCTGTGAAACTCTTCTGATTGCCTGCTTTCCAGCTGACTACAACTTTGTCATCTTCAAGTCTAATGTAAACAAGTTCTTGATGAACCGTTCCCCGTTAAGTAATCCAATTTACCAAATTTTCACTACTAACGATTACTACGATATTGTCCCATTGACTACCGTACACTTGTTAACCCTTATCCTCCAGTGGCTTCCGGGTCTTGATAAGTGGTAACTCCTTCGTAATAAAAAAATAAAACAGCACATATGATTGACAATCAATTACTAAGTAGACCTAGTATAGAATTTAACACAATATGAGAATCGTTAATTATAAATAATAGATACAGTCATAAATACAGTTATATATATATATATATATATATATATATATATATATATGTATATATACTAGCAAAAGTACCCGTCGTTGACTGGGTTCAAATACAGCCTACAGAAAATGGACTCTGATTTATGAACGTATGATAGGTTATGAAAAGGAAGGGTTATACATTTGGGTTGAATTTGGGGGTATCAAAACCAAAGCAAAATGTGATGAAAGTAAAAATAAGATAGATAAACCCCATAATTTATTATACCATACCTGTGCACACTGAAACACTTATCACAATATTCTGTGGATCTATATTAAAAACCTTGTTAAACTTTGTGACATATTTCCATTCTATGGAGGTTAGGTGCGAACGAACACTCAATAATTTTATTATACCATATTTCTTCAAACTGAAACATAATTATCAAAGTATACTTACGCAGATAGATATGAAAAGTCTTTATTAAAGTTTGTGCCTATTTCCATTCTATGGAAGCCAGGTGCGAACGCAGACCCCGCAATTTTATTATACCATCCCTATTTAAGTTAAAACATACTTATCAAAGTATTATTATGTACATCTATATCAAAAACACTTGTGAACGTTTTTTTTAATTTTTAAATTCCTTATTTCCATACTTTGTGGACCATGTGCAAACGCAGACCCCACAATTTTAATGAACCACCGTTCTGCCAGATCAAACATACCCATTCCTGTGTCTCGATACATCTTCTATCATTATATGTAATCAGTTTTTTAAAATAGTCAACCATATAGGAGCCTATTCGTGACCAGACACACATTCAGCATTATATATATATATATATATATTATGCATACATACGCAAAGAGTAATATATAGTAATAATATGTAGTAACAAATGGTAATATTTACATCTAAAAATAAAATAGGTTTAAAATAGCTCCTAAAATTCGTACTGGAGTGTGGTAGATTTGTCACCCAGAAAAAGGACAAAGCAAAAAACAGAGGTAAAAAAAAATACACAACAAATAAATGTTACCAAAAGCCAAGTTATTCTACTTCTGGATAAGTTTTTGAGTTTTCACTTATTTTAAAGTGTTTTATTTTACAAAAAAAAAAAAAAATAAATGTAGTTGAAAGCTTGTCAAATTAGAATGAAAAACAAAATGGTGGTTTCAGAGCCATACTCTAACCTCGATAATCACTCAAAACTCGAAAATTTAATAAAATATTAGTAGAATATTATATTTTCGCCTAATTAGCGACATATCGGACGAATCGAACAAGAACGTTTGTCTAAATGAAAATATGCTGCCTAAATACATACAATATATACAAGTGCATTTATTGCATTTATAAACACGCTGTTATATGCACACATCCACCCACACATTTCATGTATTTATATATATATATATATATATATATATATATCCCCACAAACTTATAGATGAATGTATGCACATCCATCCAGCAGTCCACCCCCAGTTATTTAGTGTGAGGTTTTAAAAGAAAAGATTTAAGAGACAAAAAAAAAATCTACAAATGATTTGTTTTCCATTATTTTACTTTTTTTTCCTTGTATAATTACTTCTGACTTTAACGAGCCAATTTTCAATTAGGAAAGTTGTCTTATACCATCAATTTAATTAAATTCAAACGAAAACTAACTTTAATTAAGTTTTTTGAAAAACAATAAACAAGATTTTTTATCAGGAAAAAAAAAAAAAAAATCACCCACCCACACACAGTCATCTGTTAAATTTGCATAAATTTTAACATTTTTATCTCTTAATCCTTTTCATGAACAACCTGTTAACCGTCATGTTGCATTCAGAACTGCTATCTGCTGTTTTTGTTATTTAAAAAAAACACCATCAGTGTATACAGCTGTCCAAATTGTAGAGCCTTGGTAATCTCGGGAAGACAAGTAAAGACGGTAATTTCCCGTTGCTTCCCGTCTTGATTCAGAGAGAGGGGGGGTATCCTCTCCCTATCCCCCATGGGTTAAGTGCGCCCCCAGATACCAACCTGGAAATTTCTATGACTTGGCGCGGTACATACAAGACCTAGCCTTCCCAAATGGTTACCCATTTGATACTGGCCAGGCTCATCGTGGTTTAACTTTGGTGATCTGGTGAGAACCGGAATGTTGACGTGATTGTGCAACAGAATAAACAAGAACACCCGTCCCAGAACAGTTTGCACCACTTTTTATGTACCCTTACGAAGATTGAAATCAAGAAACCTAAAATATTTAATGTTGATCAACATCTTTTGCATGAGTTTTTTTTTTCTTTTACTAGAGTCATCACTTATCAAGGTTCAAAGGCCACTCAAGGATAAGAGTTAATGAGAGTAAGGTAGCAGGCAAGACACTCCCATGCTGATCAGTAATAATGGGAAATTATTAAATCACTATATGAAAGCGTACCATGGCTAACTTACTTAAAACCCATATTTTTGATAATATGCAGTGGGGGAGAGGGCTAAGGAACAGAGGGTTGGCTCTGTATTAGTAAAGATTGAACTTTCTTTATCATCTACGGACCCACCCTAAAACTCACGGTTCGAATACTTGCAATGTGGAACCAACCTCCTTTTCCTTAGTAGAGAAAAAGAAGCATGTTTTCAACACCTGAAGAAGGTCGCAGGTTGCAGCGACCGAAACGTTGTGCTAATAACACTCAAGATGAGAATAATAGTCCGATTGAAGCATTCACATCTCATCTCAAAAATTCAGATTTGATTGTGAGTCTTTTTTTTTTTTTTAGTCATTTCATTTACATGTCTAAATTACATGGAAAAATTAGTCTTACATCTATATTGAAACTAGCAGGGAGACCCGACGTTGCCTGGGAATGAATAATGATCAACGAATGTTTCACACTTCCATATTTTTATCATCAAAATCTTTAAAATCGTCCATTTTTCTATCATGTCGATTGATTGCCTGCTCTAGCTGGGGACCCATCGTGGTGCACCAAGAGGAAGCTTAACATGCCTCCCTGCAGTGACTTAGTTCACAATACATTGTAGTCTATATTGCATTGTAGAGAACCTACTGTTGATTTTATAAATGCATTTTTATATATAATAGCTTGAATTAAAGTTTAAAATGCAAAAGCCAAGCATAATGGTGCAATTATGATTTAAACAGAAACATTTCAAATGCACCCCTGTCATATCAAAGAACCTACTGTTGATTTTATATGTTGGGCCTTTTAGCTTGCGTTGTAATAAAACTTCTCAAATGCACTTGTGATGCTAAGTCGTACAAAAATTAACTTCCTTCTTTAATTGTTTTTTTTTGTCAATTATCAATACCTATCCAAGAACACTGCCAGGCACATAAAGTACCTTCATGTGAAATTTCATAAAAGTGGGCCCAGCCATTTTCGAGTCCATAGAGAACTTACTCACAAAGTTCCTTTAATATAATAGTAGAACATAATAATAATCATTGATTCTTTTTATTAATGTGAAGGTTGAGAGGCATTATCCAAACTTGCGGACCCCTGTTCAGGTAACTAGCTAGCTAGCTGCAGGCATGGCAGATCCATTAGGATATACGGAGGCAGATGCGTACATGTGCGTATATGAACGTGTGTACAAGTGCGAACCTTTTGTTATAAATCACATGCCCATCTGGCAAAAATCCGATCCCTTTCGCTAAATTAAAAGTAAACCGATTCCAAAGGACTCATTTAGAAGCTCTTAACCTCTGTCATATCTTTTCCCCTTGGCACATCTCGTTTTCTTTTTTTCATCATCATCCCCCCCCCGCCCTGCATTCGCCACTATCCCATCCACCTGGGCTGATCCGATGCACCATATGCCATCAGATAAAAAGTTTTTATTCTGTCTGTTGAATCAGATTTCTCCACTTCCAAACAAGATGCCACTAACAAGTTTTACAAACAAACAATTTTATATCGACAATAAACATCTATCATATAAAAGGAACTTTGTCTGCGTGTGCGTATGTACGAGAGCCTGTTCCTCATGAACTCCAAAATGGTTGAGCCGATTTGGATGAAATTTTGCACAAAAGTACTTTATGCACCTGGCAGTGTTCTTAGATAGGTTTTTGCATCAGAATGTCTTCAATAAGTATCGATTATTGAAATAATCCGATGAAAGAAAGAACGTCCGATTTTGCTCAAAGTTAACACCTTATACAGCCTAACATAACTAGGGCTATGACAACAGCACATTCTTTTCATTGTTTTGACTTGAGTATATATCCGACACAGTTAATCGAGAACCACATCACTCTATATAAAAGTATATAAGATATTAACAGATTCACACTTGAGAGTCAAAACAATGAAAAGAATATGCTGTTGTCCTAGCCCTAATCATGACCAACATTGTCTCCACATTATTGTATTCTGAAAATTTTAGTAGAAATGCATCTATTGAATATTTCACTAACAAAAATTTAAAGCTAAGAAACCAAATATTAAAATTGATTTCAATAGCGATAATATTCTGAAATGCTTTTAAAAGTAACATAGAACCTATTAATATCTATGATTTATTGGGGGGGGGATCACTTCTATAAATATCTTAAAATCTTTACTTTCAACACCTGGAGACAGATCTAGACGGATCTGAAAATACTCAGGTAAAAAGCAATTATGGCAGTTTCATCAGCCAGTTCTTGCTAAAAGCAAGAAAATTAAAACTTGAAAGGATCAGAACTAAAACACGTAGACAGGAATTAATAAGAGAAAAATATTAACCGCATGATGTTCTTCAATGGTGATATTTTCAAATGTCCAGGATAGAAGGAACACGTGGCTCAGATTGAAATGTATTAGTTAAGATTGTTTTTTTTTTTCAGTGATGTAAGCGTTTAAAGTAGCATAAGCTATGTGTTCCGGAAATTAAAAAATATCACAGTTGAAACATTTTTTCTTCATATTGACACCATGCCAGAAAAAAAAAAAAAAAATATCACACACACAAATTGATCTTAATCCTGATGAAGATGCTATGATTGCCAAAAAATTTTTCATTTTTTTAGCTAATAACTGTTTATTTAAAAAAAGAACATCTGCATTGTATTTTGGCTTTCTAACAAGCTTACATATTTCAGTTTAAATTTTAAACAAGCTTATACCAAGGAGAAAACCTGAAGAGCTATATATATATATATATATATATATATATATCTAACCATCGATGCGAATAGCTAGTAACAAAAAGAAAAAACCAAAACGAATATCTGAGAACAAAAGCCTTCATGTCGTAAACACGTTAAAAATATTTTTTTTTTCCTTAAACAAATCCATAAAATTCAAAATCAAAAGAAAGACAGAATGCATATGTTGGGGGGGGGGGGTTTAAAGAAATAGGAACTCTTTCTTTTCTGAAACAACACTCCCCCTAACTCCCGTTCCCCGTTCATAAATTACTTGAAGTATTGCACAATTAATGTTTTTAGATATAACTTTCATATTAGCACAAAATAAACTTTTACTTATGAAAAAATATATTTTTTTAAAGACGATTTCGATCAAAACTCCAAAAAGCTTACATACATGAGAACCGATTATTATTATTATTATTTTTTTAATAAAATGGAATTTTGCTAAAAATAAATACCTCACATCTCTCTGTATATTAACAATGATTTCTGACAAAGGGAGAAGAAATGTTTTATGGTCTAGAATCTTTCCTTCTAAATACTAATCAATGATTAGATTTTTACATTAAACTTGTACTTTTTAATAACTTGTTACATAAAATGGCTTCATGTCTTGTGTGGAGCGATTTCCATAAAAAAAAAACAAACATCCAGTTCTTTTCTCTGCGAACATCCTTTAAATTTTTATGGCATTCGTTAGCTTCTTTTCGGAAAGTGTTTAACTGTGTAACAACAACCGAAATGTGCATACATTAGTTTTTTTTTTTTTAAGCCAACCAAATATCGCAAGATATGGCCTTTGTAGCAAGGAAAGTAAAAAAGGACAAAGTAGATATTTGTTTGCAGATGAAAAAAAATGGACATGCTGCAATCAGTTAACTCTGAGAAAAGAAATAGATAAAAATATTGTTACCGACTAGTGAAGAAATATTTAAATCTAATGTGCAAAAAAGTGGTTTACATATGAGTGTAGAAGAAGGCTGTTAGCAATGTAAAATATCGGAATGATGAATTACAAATACTCACAAAATCTTAAATTTTCCTAATTCTTTCACAAATCAGGAAACATGGTAAAATGTCTTTATAATTTCGAGACATACTTTTGTTTTTCAAAAAGAAAAACAAAGTGTCATAAACTGAACAATGAATACAAATTCAGGGCAGTTCTCGTGCAACTAATAACAAAAGAGCAGTGAATTTATCAAAATTAATTCATTTTTATATTATATTGTTTTGTAAAATTGAAACATTTTTATTAATATTATCTGTATTATTTATTTTTATTAATGTTGTGAAATTGTATCTGTAGCAATAAATATGAATCCAGAACAGACAAACAGTATCCACATCAATCTCCTCACGTCAATTCGAAACTTTGGTAACCTACGAATTTAGGAAGCATTCATTTCTAAACACAAGCCTTCTATCAATTCAAACTAAGCTCCCGCTTTATTTGATACTAGCGGGGGTGCCCAGCGTTGCCCAGTTTTTTAGAGGTATGTGTTGAGAAGAAAAAAATGTTGTAGTAGGCAGGCAGGTTCGAACCCAGAGCCTTGACGCGAAGACAGAAAAGAAAGTGAAAGAAAATGTGACATTTTACTACTCGGCGAGGAAGGCATAGCTAAAGAAATGAAATCACGCGTTTGGCTGTAAGCCAGTTAAGCTTTCAGCTTTCCGGGGGGGGGGGGGGGACCAGCTACCCCAAAAGAGGGGGAACTCTGGTATGATATGAAGGGTATTCCTCAGAGTGACCGATTGCCTTTCAAGACATGCTCGCACAAATACCTTTAGTTTAAATTCAGTTTCACTTTTATACAAAAAATACCAACAAAACAGAACAAAATAGAGCAAATTTTATAAAAGTCGATCAAAATATATCTAGAGACGACATTCCTTCACAAATCGTAGATATTATGATCTGCAGGTATACAAAAATTTCTAAGAACCTCCCCCCCCCCCCCCCGGAGAACTCCCCAAAATAGCCTTTGCTGGACGTACAAAAATACACGTGCCCATTTTGTCTTTATTTATATATATATATATATATATATATATATATATATATACTAGCAAGGGTAGCCGGCATTGCCCGGGTGTTTAGAGCAGTGTGTGTTGGCGGGGGAAGGGGTAAATCAAAACAAAAGAATAAGAGAAGTAATAACCCTGTTTAAATATTATTAAAAAAAAAAAAAACAATGTTAAAACTTCTGAAAAAAATTGAAAAAAAAAACCCCAAAAAAACGAATGTGATGCAAATGAATGTTAAAATTTCTTAAAAAAATCTGAAAAATAAAAACAGAAAAAACAGCGAACGCGAAAAATGGCATATATAACCCGTTTCAATATTAAAAGTTTACAAATCGAAAAAAAAGAAGCTACCTTCCATCACGATTCAAACTCGCAACCTTTAGCTAATGACACTGTTCTTTAACCAACTGAGCTAAGAAAGCGTTACTGAAATTGGGTCGGTTTTTATATTTAAACTAATTCAATCTACAATGTCATTTGCACATGCGTATATCGTTAAGGAATTATTTTTTGCTACCCTTCTTGTAAAAAAGCGTCTGGGTAAGGGTGAAGGAATTAATGTTTTTAGCCAATTTTTCGATATTTGTCAGCCGAAGGTTTGAGCTTCAAAATGATATCAATCTGGCGAAAATCCGTGGCCTGTGTCAAAAGTTTTTGCAAGACATACAAACACACACATTTTGCCTTTTATAGATATAGAAGTATCTCCTCACAGCTTTCTTTCAGAGATCTGATAACCTACCAACTCAACCCCTCTTTTATACCTCAAACAATTCGTCAACCACTTCCGATTTTACCCATATCACTTGCTCAAATTAAAACTAACAAAATCTAATATCCCAGACTTTACACTAATACATCATAAGCCCCTACTGCCACCCACACTAATCTAATACCGACCGTTTCCACATCTTTTATGACATAACTGAATTGCATTTGTACATTTTTATTCCCTCCATATGCCGTTACCTTTTAATATTTGGCTTTGTATCACTGTCTCCTTCTCCTCCTCAAGTCTGCAACATGATTACACCCACCTGATACTACCAACTGGTTACATCACCTCTATGAGGCATTGCTGTACCATCTCTATTCTGGTCACAATCTATTTGTGTGTTCACACATTATTTCATTTTAATACCGTCAAATTTCATATCGCTCTCTCTCATATATATATATATATATATATATATATATAGACTCCTATAAATTCGTTTTTCTCTTGTGTATTGATATTCATATTAAAAACCCTATTTTCTATTTATTTAAGAAGAAAATACAATTTTCTTATATATGGGTTGTAGAATTGCATTCACTAACAAAAGATCTAGCTAATTTGCATATTCTTTTAAACATTCATTTTAATCAATTCTCTATTAGTTGTTTCGGTTTTCTAATGGGATGATCATCTTTAGTTAACTATTACGTGTAATTATATTCATGCAGATATTCTACATGATTTATACTTGCATAATATCTGCGTAAAAAGTTTATAGTAAACGCAAGACTGTTTCCATATATATTTATGTATACGCACATATGTTTAACAAATTTTGCCTACCAAACTCCTCCTAGAGTTTTTGGTCTACAAACATGAAGCTTCATATATAAGGTATTTGAATCCATGCCAACTTTATATTTGGGTTTTAGCCCGGAAAAATCGGTGCAAAAGTGTGAAAATTAAAAAAAAAAAAAAAAAATTACCAGGTGAAGGTCGAACGCCGAGATTACGAACGCATAACGTAGTAGCTATTGGTTCATGTTTAATTTTAAGCCTAACAGTAAACATGTTTTCATAGCCCATTGACGGCAGAGGCAAAATAAATCATGAGCTGAACGTTTTGGTTTCAATTCTCGGTGGTGCCGCACAAGTCTTTTTTTTAAATACTTTTTAAATCATTACTATATATTGCATCCAATCTATCTATCAATCTATATATCTATAAAAGTGAAAATGTCTTTTCTCTATGGTAGTTAAGGAAGACTATTATACAGAGAGGTATTACTTTACATATTCACACTTTTTAATACAAAAAAAGGACATTCAATTGTTTTTCTGAGCATTTTACAGTTAATGGAGAAAAAAGGGCAAAGACCCTAGTGTTTTTATGTGATGTTTTGAACATAATAAACTAGTTATGACCAAAGTTTCATTTCATTCGGACAAAACACTAAGAAACAGGGCATAATTAGAGTTGGGGGTCGTTTTTTGGGGTCACCCTGTATATACATATGCACATTAGGGCAGGTCGATTTTGGAACCCCGGTGAAGCAATGGTGATGATAGTTGGGGTTTGACATAGAAAAAACCTACACAAAATATTTTTCTCAAAATCGTTATCTTTGCTTGAGGAAATGACTTTAAAAGTTGAAAAATTGAAGTGATTAAAAGTTTTTCGGTGAATTGTAAAGAACGTCCCGTCATCAAAACAATCCGTACTGTTAAGAAAATAGAATCATTATTTAGAATAATTTTTAAACTAAATTTTTAAATAAAATGAGTGAGGATAATGCATTAATAAAATAAATATAAAGTGTAAAGGCAAAATTATGTTTTGTTTAAATAATAACGACCAAAGTTCACTTATTCATTTCAGGAACTTTTTTTGGGTGTAAACATTTTAGATTTCACCGTCGCAAAACACGCTCATTATTGATATTGAAAATTAACGTTTGTTTATTATTCAATTTGAAGGCATTACGATTTAGGCTTAATTATTTCAAAAGGAAAAACGAAAAAAACTTGTTTAAAATATATATTATATTTCAAGTGTCTGCAGTGAATTTAAACATATTTGTTTTATCTTTTTTAATTTGTTTTTCTATTAGGTTTACACAAAAACAATGTCATTTTTTGACGTTCAAATGAATGTCAAAAGCATTATTTTTGCACCAACCTAATATTTCACACAAAATTTATTTTGAAATTTTTTATTAAAATATGATAATACTCCAGTTTTATATTAAAACAATAACATACAAGTTTATTCTACACATTCTTTATGAAACATAACTCCGTAAATTTTCAAGTTTTTCTACTTAATAAAAAAAATACTTTGCAGAAAATTAGTGTCAAATTTTAATTTCTTTTAGTTTTAGGGAGTAATTGTTTTTAAGCAGTGTTTTTCTTCTAAAATTATAGTTTTAAAATCAGATAACCCACAAAGATTAATACAAGTAGATAAGGAAACTCCCTTTAAAGGTGTTTCGTTATGTGTGCATCTATGTTATTGTGCTAAAATAACTTTATTTAGAAAGCCATTCTTAATATGGGAAGGAGGTTGTATATTAACTTCTGTACTTTCGCCTAAAAATTTAATAAACAAAAATTTCATAAAAATTAAATTTAACTTTAAAATACTATAAAAAATAGCATAGTAACAGATGCACAAGCACTGGTTTTTCAAACTCTAAACACTCGTTTACAGCAAGAATGAATCTCTTTATGAATAAATTCATGTTATCGAAGGCGGAGATAAAATCTGCTAAAAATGTCTGAACTAAACACTATTATGCCTTTGATTTGATTTGGTCCTCTCCCTTCAATATATGTAATTCAACTCTACAAAGAGTTTCATTATTTCTTATAACTACACTTATTTTTTTTTAAATATGAAACTGGAAGATAGCCTAATACAGTTTCTTTCAGTTATAATCCATCTATTTATTTTACTTTTCAGATTAGAATGTCAGTAAAAGCATGACGTTCAGTTTTAACCCGTGGTTCACAAAATTTGCTGGTCCACCTTGTCATTTTGATGAAACAGCACCCCCAACTTCACAACAAGTCATCCAGTTTAGTTATTTCCTCGAAAAGTTATCCCCACTTAAAAAATAGTGAGATTTCTAAGTTAATTGCCAAGGAAATAGTTAGTATTCGGCAAGCAATCAATCCACAATTGCACTTGCTAAGATAACATTATATAAGACAGAAGGTCAATATATTTTGCTATAAGAGGGCCAAACAGATTGACAGGAAATCTCTTGCAGCAAAGTGAAAAGAATGAAGGAACAGCTACACAGACTGTTTGATATATCTTCTTGTAGCTGTAAACTTTCTGTCTTGAGATGTGATGACTTTGCAGTAAAGTGCAAGACATAAAATTCTCAAACAAGGCACATAATCTGCACTTGTCCTAACAAGGAGGTAAAATTAATTCTATAGATTTACCTGCAATTATGTTCCTTTTTTGTGGAAAATAAAATAATGTATTGGTATTTATTATGTAATCTGGCTCTATTATTAAACATGCAAATTTTCCAATTTTCAGGTACCACTAGAAGAACTGCCATTTACAGTAATTTTTAAATTAATTGATGGAACAACAAAAAGCCTAACAACATTTACTGGTCCTCTGGAAAAACTGTGTCAATAATTATCAAGATTTGCCTCAAGTAGAATTCTAAAAAAATAGTGTCCCTCCCGATCATCATCATCTGACAGCAGAAGAAACAAATAGAGGCTACTTTTTGTGTATGCTGTTGGCATTTCTTGTGGAGAAGTTAACTTAGAAAATTGGGCCCTTGAATCAAGGAAGATGGCTAACATAAGCCACAAGATTAATGTGTTTATGGTCTATGATAAATTAAACATTCTGGTCAAATTTATCATCCAAGTGTATGCAGTTAGTTGGTTTGAGATCAAAATCGACAATATTTTTTTTAACCAACAACAGTATATTTTAATGATTCAGAGAACAAAACAGTTAACTGAAATCCAAATGAATGTTTTAAACAGTTCAAAATATAGTGCTTTTGCACTACTTCTGGAAAATATAATATCGATGATAAACTCAGATGAATTGGATGTGAGAGAAGAGGGCATTCAAACGATTTTGTCCATTAGATAAATAAATATTTATCCATTAAATTTTATTAGTTTTCTTAATTTACCTAAACAATAGTTAGTTTTATTCATATTGCATCGCAAAAATATTTTTTTTAAAAATAAGTGTTTTCAAATAATTTTGTTTTTTTGTGTTGTTTTTTCCAGAAATAGTGAACAAAAAAAAAAAAAAAAACGAACACTACTGCTATCAATTTTGCAGGCACTCACTGGTCAAATTTGATTGATTTTTCTCAAAAAGTTGTATATGGGCAGGAAGCAAGACATAGACACATTATTACAAAGTCATCGTGCCAGCAAATTAGACCTTCATCTTCCTCGAAAGGAAATTATACAGAACAATTTAGTTCTATTATAACAGTTTATATTATTGCATTTAATAAAAACTTAAAATACATGGTTCTGTAACTTGTATCAAGTTGTTATATTGTGTAATACATCTCCACATATCTTTTTGAATTGTGAAATTTAAAAGATTAGTTGCTAATTAGCTTTTTTTTACAATTTTTATTTAATCAATGCAGTAAAACTTGATATATTTTGCTAGTTGTGATTCATAATTAAAATTATAATTCATGTATATACTTTTCTTTCAATGTATTTCATATAAATATATCAATTTTAATTGAATATTTTATAAAAAGAGTGAAATTTCAAAGTCAGTGTTGTGAAAAATACAATGAAAATGAAGGATTTTTCAGCACTTTTCTACACGATTTTTTAAATTAAATGCTCAATTTTCTGTTCAAGATGGGAATCTAATTTTTGGTATATGTTATTATCACATCAAATCCCAACTATCATCACCAGTGCCATGTTGATTTTCTGAAAAAAGTTGCAAATCGACCTGCCCTAATGCACATAACCTTATGAACAGTACATAGGGCGCGAGCAAAGCTGGGCAGAACTGTTAGTGTGTGTGTGTGTGTGTGTGTGTGTGTGTGTGTGTGTGTGTGTGTGTGTGTGTATGAGGTGACCGTCTGGATGCAGAATTGTCTCTACCAAATGACTATGTCAATTTTTGGTCTACAGACTTGAAACTTGATATATGGGGGATTTGGACTTGTGGGACAAATTCGATTTGGTTTTTAGCCAGTTAAAATAGCTGGTAAGGGGGAAAAAAAAAACGGAACTTGGCAGGCGTTAGTTGACTAAATGTTACTTCTACGCATGCGCAAATATACGTTTATATCTTTAACAACATTTTTTAACAGCATTATTTTTTAAGCTTTTATATGCAGATGGACTTAGCTCAGATGATAACAAATAATTTTAACTTTTGATATCACTACTATATATTGGGTACAATATAGTAATCAATAGCGAATTGGCTCTTGAAAAATAAATACAAACAGTGTGAATTAAAATATATTTAATGCATGATACTACTTGAGAATGCGGAACAGTCTACTAGATTCATATAATCTAATTTTTACTATTAATTACCCATCAATAGGCTTACTTTGCTTAGAACGAGCAAATAATAGCTATGAAAACGAGTAAATAATCAAAAAATAAAGTAATAAGTTCAAGTTTCTTTGGAGTATTTTTAATGGTTTCAAGGAGGGGGGGGGCATAATATGAACACAACTTCCAATTTCAAAATTCGTTTTTATTCAGATTTGCATTCTTTTGATCCATAGTCATTAGATACAAAATGAAGCAATATTTCCTAAATTTTAATTTCTTAAGACCCCTTAAGCTTAAACCTTAAATTTTAGACATTTTTTTTTTTTTGCATGAAAATCATGCAATGCATTTTAATGAAAATTGGTATAAGGATTCTAGACATAAGTTTTAGTATCATTATATCATGATTTGAATCTTTGAAGGAGGACATAAAATTGATAAAAAAAAACTGTTCTGCTTCGGGGAATTACTGTTACCCGCCCTGGGACGGGTATTCTAGTTATTAATGCAAATGCAAAAACAAAATCAAAAGTAATTGATATATAATGGTAAGTATAAATGGAATTCTGTGTTGTCGGGCAGGCGATTTGCTTGCTATGCAGAGAAAAACTAATAGAATAACGCTAATAACGAAAAGGCCGACGTAAATTGCATAATTGGATCAAAATCAACACATTCGCAAGTTAAGATTGGAGCAATTTATGATCAGAATTCATGCCGAGCTTCATGGGAAAGCTCACAGAAATCAGTTCTGGGGATCGAGTTAAGGCGGGGTCGACATCATCCATGAAGCTTACAATGAATTTCCATGAATAATAAATACACGTCCACCCTCAAACATTCTATGTGTTTATACAACACACCAACATATGCGTAGGAATACACAAAAATGTATATATACTAGCAGGCCGCCTGGCGTTGACCAGTCATAAAATATGCATAAATATTATATTTTAATTCATACAGAAACTGAGGTATGTACAGACGAGTATTGTTTTTTTTCTAAACAGTTCACTTCTTGTAAGTAAAAAAAAAAAAAAAATACTCGAGCAGAGATCAAAACCAAAACCTTAAGACAGCGAGTCAAGTACGATAACCACTACACCAGCTTGACACGATTTAAAAAGTGTTTTCAAACCTACTTATTCTTAACATGAGTAATCTGGCATGTGAACCATTTGCGCACACGCATCTAAGAAACAGTTGACAAACAAATAAAAATTCGATGATGCCCACATACCAATTTTTCAATTCTGAACTCCTAGCAGCACTTTTCCTGGATGAAAACCCGATTAAGTTTTCCACGTGTCTAAATACCCTATATACCAAATTTCAAGTCTTAAGAAAAAAAAGTTTGAGTATATAGGTTGAGAAGTGTCCTCACACACATTCTCACGTTTACAGATAGATAAAGACGAGTGTGCAATTCTATTAATAAGAGTATAACATAATGCATTGTTTTGATTATTCAGACTATTGTTCTTATCTTGAGTATTATTTTCACATTTCACTCGATGTAACCTTTGGCCTACTTCAGGTGAATCAAGAACTTGTGGTGTAGTGCATAAATCTATTATATAAAAGCGAAAATGTGGGTGTGTTTGTGTGCATTTTTTTTTTGTATGTCCACCAAAGGCTTTTGGAGGGGGGGGGCTCAGGGAAGGTTACTAATTTTTACAACTTTTTATATACTTTCTAGATTATAATATCTCCGATTTACGAAACGAGGTCGTCTCTATCTTATTTGAGCGACTTTTATGTTACAAAATTCATGCTGTGATTTCATTTCTCTATGGTGTGATGTTTGACCTAGAAAAACATATATTCGCTTAACCACTTGCTTTTTTAAACATTTAATTTCAACCATTATCACTTCTTTGCTCTCGAAGCGTCGTGGTAAGTTATCAGCCTATTCCCCTCAAGGCTTCGTGTTTGAGCCAGCCTCTCTACCAAAACTTTTTTTTTCTTTTAAACCTACAAACACCCAGGCAACGGCGGGCACCCCGCTAGTACTTGGTAAATTTCGGTTGTAAGTAACACTCTTCTAGGAGTTGAAGGTTCAGACTTCAATGTGGGTGATACCCAGAATACAATTATAAATTACTTAGGATTTCAACCCAGTCATGGCTGATGGAACGGGAGCTTGTTAGTTTGAATAGAGGTAAGGGTCTATTTGAAATTCTGTGCAGATTCGCTGCATTGAACAATTCAGAAAGATAACTATATAATATAATTATGCTGGAACACTATATCATAAAATAAAAACAATGTGAACCCACAATGGCATAAAATATTGGAACTGAAACTAATTAAGTAAAATACTTAATCTTTTTAACCTAATTAAATTAGTTTTGCATGGTAATTGTTTTTACCTCTCACGTACGGATCGAAAATAGTTTGTCTAAAGTAAATAATAAAATGCAAATATAAAATAAAAAATTATTAAAACGGTCATCTATAATATAAATCTCACTTGTATGTATGTATCTATGTATGTATGTCTCGCAAAAACTTTCGACAGAGGCGCAGATTTTCACGAGATCGATATTTTGAAGCTTGACCCTTCGGACAACATATCAAAAACTTGGCCTAAAACATTAATTCCTTCACCCTCAACTGGTCACTTTTCTACAGGGAGGAGTTGCTTTTTTCACTGATATTTTCTTTGATTGACTAGCCTTAATTTAAACCTATGTCACTTCCA
>NC_136513.1:78983111-79178111 GCF_053919585.1 Euprymna scolopes | reverse complement strand
AGACAATGTTCATCTGGAACCGTAGAGATTCAACGTCTCTATCAACTGCGCCACGGGCCCCGAAGGGCGATCAAGGTTGGATTCTTTGATCTTATAAATCCACATTTATTTATTATCTGATCTTCCATAGTCGGGTCCGTACCGATTGGTATATATATATATATATTATTCCTTATTGGAATTTTTTTATTTTTGAGATGAGCATTGTATGTTAATTTTTATTTTATTTCGGACTATTAGTCTCATCTTACCTTTTTTTTTTTTTATTGGTGCACAACGTTTCGGCCAACTTCCTCTGGCCTTCGTCAGGTGGTAACCGCGACGGATAGGAACTTCGAATCTCCTAACTGCATTCTCACCCATCACTGCCATCCGTAGTTGTTGTCGTCTCACCACATTTTTCCAATAAGAAATAATATATATATATACCAATCGGTACGGACCTGACTATGGAAGATCAGATAATAAATAAATGTGGATTTATAAGATCAAAGAATCCAACCTTGATCGCCCTTCGGGGCCCGTGACGCAGTTGATAGAGACGTTGAATCTCTACGGTTCCAGATGAACATTGTCTGAAGATAGCGGTTTCAATCCCACCCAAAGCGTGCCAGAGGTAATTGGTCAAAAATGTGGTGAGACGACAACAACTACGGATGGCAGTGATGGCTGAGAATGCAGTTAGGAGATTCAAAGTTCCTATCCGTCGCGGTTACCACCTGACGAAGGCCAGAGGAAGTTGGCCGAAACGTGCACCAATAAAAAAAAAAAAAAAAGATAAGATGAGACTAATAGTCCGAAATAAAATAAAAAAAAAAAATTAGCACTTCACTGTGTTTCAAAATATCAGTCACGCATCAAACATGCCTGTCGAGATAATTTTTCGTACACGTATCTTTGTCGTCACTTACCTTTCTGCTTTTTTGACAACACAGCACATTTTTTCTCTTGCCACCCAAGAGTCAAAACACATCCGATTGTTTTCTTTGCCTGACCATGTGCTATTCCATTTTACATTTTCTTTTCTCTCCTTGTGACGTCAGCGCCTGCACATTTTCGTTATTTGCATATGTGCTAAGACAGCTACTGCTGCTAATATTTTCACTAGTAAGCTATCCTATGGCTGCTGCTGATTTTTCGCATGCGCTACCATAAGAATGCGACACTTCATTACACTTTTGGAGGGTTCCATATATAAATATATATAAGAAAAACAAAGTTCATGAACAAAAACAGTGAAATAATTGTTTGGAAAAGTTTAGTGTTTTAGATATTTTTTCTTTTGTCTACATTTTAAATTAGAGGACTCAATTTGAGTATTGCTTTATACCGAGTGGAAACCGTTATTTCTCCTACCAGAGTGCTCTATCCATAATTATTGCATATATATATATATATATATATATATATATATATATATATATATATATAAACTTCATAGACAAAAATAATTCACAAGTTACTGAGATAAATCCTTATATACTTTTAGTAAAAAGTCAATGTTGAGTTCAACAAAGCATGCAAGACGATTACCAACCAACCAGCCCTTTGTCCGGAATCACTTTGCTCACAGATTTGTTGAGAGGCAATAGCAAAGCTAAAGCAGAACAAGAACAATTGTTATCGCTACATGGACATCAAAAGATGCTGCATGGATTACCACCCCGCAAGAGCTTTGGCACCGTCACAGGTCTTGGATGAACAATACCAGTGTCCTCCCACCTGCGTTGGTGTAATGAGTCTGTGGAGGATGACAATAAGTCTCACTTGGCAGTAAAAGAACATGTCCTGGCAGGCTCTGAACTCTCCTGGAAAAAGTGGGGAGCATTCAATCAGGCCCTGGCAAAGGTTGGCAAATCTATGGGATAAGCTGCACAAGTAAAGCTATTTACAGGACACTCAGCGTCCTTGCGGCACAGATGTGCAGACCATTGCACATGTCCTCTGCACAAAGTATGAGTCAATGCATGCCTGAGGGATGCTTCACACACTTCCCAATGATGGATTGTGAGATGGAGCAAAACGCAGATTACGAAGAGTACCCAGGATATACTTTAATACTGCAGTTAAAATTAGCTCTAGGATAGCTCTGATCCAATGATGCAAGCTATCATATTAATAGGATAGATTTTAAAGATTCAAAACATTTCTCTCATTATTTATTTTCATCTTCATAGTTGTTGTTCTTACAACTCTAGCTCGCCAACCCATCCTCTGGCCTTCTTCAGGTGAATTCCATTGTGATTAATCATTTGAAGAAGGCCAAAGGATGAGTTGGCCGAAACCTGGTAAAACAAAAACTATGAAAATGAGGATAACAGTTCGCAAATAGATAAATAAATGCATACACAAATTACTTATGTCAAAGGATTCCAAAATATATATATATATATATATATATATATATATATATGTATGTATGTACACCACTCAGTACGGACCTGACAATGGAACACCAGATAAGAATGAAAACTTAGATTTATTAGACCAAAAAGTCCAACCATGATCTCCTTTCAGGGCCCGTTGCGCAATGGATAGAGGTATTGAGTATCTATGGTTCAAGGTGAGCATTGTCTGAAGATAGCGGTTTCAATCCTACTCAAAGTAGGCCAGAGGGTTTGTTGGCCAAAACGTGGTGAAACAACAATTATGAAGGTGAGGATAACAGTCCGCAAAAATAAATACACAGATAACTCATCTCAAAGGACTCCAATAAAAAATAAATAAATAAAATAATAATATACAATATATATCTATATATCTAGAAAAGTGAAAATGTCTCTGTGTGTAAGTGTGTACATTTCCTTGCGCAATAACTGTCAATTTTTAGTTTATAGACTCGAAATTTGATATACAGGGTACTGAGATTTGGGAAAATCGATGTGATCAGTTTTTGGCCAGAAATTTGGCGATTAAGAGGTCAAAGTTCAACGGTTTGGCCTTTGAGAACTCTACCAAACTCCTCCAACAATTTTGGGTTTACACACTTGAAATTTTTGATATAGGTTCCTTGGACATGGATCTAACTTAATAACTTGATTCGAGCCCAAAACAATAAATTTTAAGGGGTAATAATAGGGGTCAAAGTTTTAAAAGAATTGACCGTTTTTTTTTTGTTTTTGCTCAACATACACCTCCAAATACCCGGGCAACGCTGGGCACCCATGCTAGTATATATATTAGCAGGGTGATCTGATGTTACCCAGGATTAAATGAGGATCAACGAATGTTCCACACTTCCAATACTTTTATTGCCATCGAAATCGGCGAAATCACCTATTTACCAATCAAATCAACTGCTCTAGTTGGAAACTTGAATTAAAGTTTAAAAGGCAAAGTCAAGTATCATAGTTGGATTGTGCTCTAAACAGAAACATTCATTTCAAATACACACCTATCTTATCAAAGAGCCTACTATTGATTTTATACAGCGAGTCTTTCTGCTTGTGCAGTAATAAAACTTATCAAAAGCACTGGCGATGTTAAGTTGTAGAAATGTATTAACTTTAGTCAAAATGAGATTTTTTCGATTATCAATACTTAGAGCTATTATGATATAAAACCTATATAAGAACTCTTAAAGAAATGAAGTAAATCCCTATGAAGTTTCATAAAAATCGGCCCAGCCGTTTTGGAGTCCATAGGGAACGAACTCAGACACACACACACAATCATATATATATATATATATTCTCAGCTAAATATTCTTTAATAAAATAAAACGAATGTCTTTTATGATAATAAATACTATTAGAGTATATGCTCTTTAGAATTGTCTTATCTATTCCCTGCTTCCTTTGTTCCAGCTTGTTATACTCGTTGGTCTAGTGGTCTTCATGGATTTGCTGGTCTCATATCTCATTATAATACAGCTTTCTACCTCAGTAACTTCTTTCCTTGTGAAAGGCTTTTCTTGCTGATTATTTTTCTCCTACTTATAGTCGAGATCTTTTTAAGACTAGGAGCAATAGACATTTTATTCCTTGCTATACTTATTAGTTCTTGCTAGCTCTTTATATCAAGTGCTTTGGCTCGAGCGATTTCCATAAAAGAAAAAAATAACTGTCAGCAAAAAATTCTTTAAATCAAAACGAATTTTCAAATGTATTTAACATTGTACTGTTTTAGTAAACAGCTCGATACAATTTTATTTGGGAAAAAATTCATTTTAAAATGGGTAAAGTTTGAATTGTTTACCTTCACAACGTTAGATTAATCATCAATCACCACCTTTGCTGATTGGACGGTCTGTTCAATTTTTTTGTTTTTTTTTAATGTGTGTGAACAAACATTAAATGCCTTTTAATGTGCATACGAACAAACATTAAATGCTTTAGCATATTATGATATACATTAAACACCTCCAAGTAACATATGCTACACTGGTTTTTGAAAGGGAAAAATTCATCATTTTTAGCCAAAACATTTTGTATATCTATGTAATAAAACAAAGTCAGCCGGATTTTTTTCATTAATATGTTCCTTCTTACAAAATCAATATTTTATTATCAATAGCCATTTGGATTTGTTCAACGATGTCCATGTTGTTAAGAATAAAATATAATTGGAGTTAACTCTTTCAAGAAAATTTATCCGATCAGATTTATTTTCTTGTTGTCACGTTTTTAATGAGCGGTAACCATTCATCCATTACAGAATTACTTCCCTTGATTTGGAAGAGACAAATAATTTTTTATTAGTTCATTAGAGACTTACTTCATTTTCTCTTGTCTTGATGAAGCACACCGTAGATGGGGTTAGCTGGCTTCTCCTAAAGGAAGAAGTTTCTAGAAAGATTAAATTCACAAGCAGCCGCATCAGCCGAGATATTTTATCATTAGTTTTTGCAATTTTTTTTTATTTAAAGAGAGATGTCCCATCCTTCTAAACACGCTACCAGGACACAGTTCACTCATATAGTACTAACCAAGCTCTATGTCTTAACTTTGTTGACTATTAAGTCACCAAAGTTAAGACTAGTGTGTCAACATGATTAATCCTTCATTTCAATGTCTTAACTTTGTTGACTATTAAGTCACCAAAGTTAAGACTAGTGTGTCAACATGATTAATCCTTCATTTGGAAGAGAAAAATATTTTAGAAAAATAAAGGGAGGTAGCTCTATATTCGTCAATATCCTGCCTTGACAGAGTACAAAATAGACTTTGTGGCTTAGTGGGGGATGCTCTTTTCTCTTCCGTGCAACCTCTCTCCCACAGAAGAGACGTTGCAAGCCTGTCTTTGTTTTATCGTTACTTCCATGGCAAGTGCTCATCTGAGCTCCAATCTCTGGTCCCCCCTCGCCAATCTTTCACGATAAACATGCGTCTAGTTGAAACCACTGTCAATAATTTTCCTCACTCTTTATCTGTGCCTAAATCAAAGCGTAGATTCCACGAACAAAGCCTTTTTCTTAGAAGTTCATGCCTGTGGAACTCTCTTCCGTTTGCCTGTTTCCCACCTGACTACAACTTGGACGTCTTCAAGTCCAACATAAACAAGTTCCTGATGAACCGCCCCCTTAAATAAGACACTTTATCAAATCTCTAATACTAACGATTACTACAATACTATCCCATTGATTACTGTACACGCAATAACCCTTATCCCCGAGTGGCTTCCAGGCCTTGATAAGTGGTGACCACCATGTAAAAAAAAAAAAAAAAAAAAAAAAAAAAAAAAGACATAGTTAAAAAAAAATTGTTAAAGAATACACAAGCAGGTCACTCATAGTACTAACCAGACTCAACATCACTTAGCTTCAGTCATCAATCTGGAACCAGTGCATAAACAAGATTACTCGTTTGAAGAAAAAAAATATTTTGTCAAAGAAAGGAACATAATTCAATATTCGTCCATTTATTGACTTGCTTCTTTGTATTTGGAAGAGTAAAAAAGATTTGAGAAAAAAGTGCCTTTGCTTTTTTATTGGAAAACGAAAAATGGCATAGTTTAAAAAAATAAGATAAAAAACAAATTGTCAATACACAACCAGGCAAGCCCTGCTAGTTTAAATATATAAAAGAAAAGAAGGTAAGTCTGTATTCGTCTATCACAGACTTTCTTTCATTCAGATGTGAAGATTTCCGGGGAAAAAGACATTACAAAGTTTACTTTCTTTGGATTTTTTTTTTTTTTTTAATGGCATAGTGAAAAAAAAAAAAATTACAAATAAATACATAACCGGGTAATGCCGGATAGGAACAGCCAGTACGAAAACATTGGAAAAACTGTCTTTTCAGAACATTATCACCTTCTCGAATATTCCGTTCTTGTCATGAAGATTTAATGGGTCTTTTGGTCACACTTTTAACTTCATAAAAAGACAAAATGGCGTCAGCATTAACGTTTGTCAATTCACATTGACTCTGATTTACTGTCTGAAAATCTTTAACTACGTTCTTTGATTTCCAGGCTTTTATTTCCGATCAAGACACATAAAATGCCCCCTCCCCCGTCAATACATCTAGCTATCCTCTCATCTAAAAGAACGATCAAATGGAACCATATGCTTTCAAACAGAAAGAACAGAAATATTTGTAGTTTCTTTGGCATTTTTACCATTCAACACTTTGCTACAAATACAAACGAACTAAACATGGTAAAGAAGACGATGATGATGATGACGATGATAAACTTGAGAGAATATTTATCCTGCAAAGTCTGCTATTAGAATATGCAACCTAAAAGAAAAGCCAGTTAGAGTTTAGGAAGAAATGCTTTAGGGCAAGGGTCGTAACCTACAGCCCACAGGCCAGACAGATTGCAATAACTATTTTAACATGAGACAAAGCTTTCGAATTCAACTGAAGGCTTGATATCATCTTCCTCTGATTAACCCAACAGAATTTAAATATTATAACTAAAAAAAAAAAAAAAAAAAGCAACAAAAAAAAAAAAAAAAAAAAAAAAAGCAACAACATCAAAACCCAACCCCACCCCATTTTTGTGTAAAATAAAAATAACATAAAACATAAACAGAGCAAATTTGACTGACCGGCAACAGCTCCAAACAGACAATGCTGCCCCTGTCAGCTTTCTATTTCATGCCTCATGAATGTGTAGACATTATCACCTGCGTACTTATGCAAGTGCATATGCTTGCAACTATTTATACTCGTATGCATGTGTATATGTGTTTCGTTCTTGTTTGTGTGTGTATGGGGGGGTTGTTTGTGGTACAATTTTCAATAATTCAAAACACACAGCATAATTTAATCCATTTCTCTTAGATTGAGTTGTTTTTTTTTCTTTTGAAGTATTTTGACGTTTTTGAAGAAAACTAATTTTTGTAAGTGTTTTTAAATTTAAATTTTCTTTTTTCTAATTACTCAATATTTATTTTAATCATGATTTTAAATATTTAGGTTGAAAGGGGTCTGTATATGTGATTTTCATTAATTTTTTTTTTATTAATGCCCTTTGTCTGGCCTGCGATTCTGCACACGATCCAGCCCATGGGCTCGAATGAGTTGCTGATTCCTGCTTTAGGAGCACTTTAAGGACACACCAGAGACTATGATTTCATGAATATTGTTCATGGGTGGAGTGAGGTTATAGGTGTGTGTCTACCAATCTTGCTAGAACTCAAGACATACTCCTAAGGAGAGTTGAGTAGAAAAGTTTGACCTCTTTAAAAGGTCACACCAGAAAGACTATGATTTTGTTGTAAATCCTGTGCATGGTTGGTTGGTTGTTTTTGTTTTACGGCATATCAACCCTTTTCAGGTTATTTAATGCAGAATCCAAAGATTCTGAAGAAAAAATTTTTTAATAGAATATATTTGTTGTTTTCAAGTCGGTTTCTATTCAACCCATAGTTGGGACGCTAACAGGTACTACCACTCCGGTCAGAGTGGACCTGGGAGCAATGGTAATTAAAGGGTGGCTTCAAACTCCCCAAAGCCCACAAGCTGTGGCCTCACCACTGGATATAGTTTAAGGTCATATCCAGGACCCCCATTGAGGGACTTTTACCCTCTGCAGGGGGGCAGTCAGCGTATTCTAATGCCCCACCAACAGGGCCTCTGCATAGATGGAAGAAGATTAAACTCTTGTATAGGAGAGCTCTTTCTCTAATTTTAGCCTGAATAAATCCAAGGGAGATAACACTGGTAATATTTGTATTTGTTACATCACTTCCTAACGATAGTTAAAGTTTATGTATCCATCCAGTTGGTTACATATTAATTGTAAATCTAACACTAGTAGCAAAAGATTTCCGCCAATCTTCTTGCTTCCAAGACTCGTATAGCTAATCAGAAAAATCTGCTCTGGGAACTAAAACCGATTCTTCTTCTTCATCTAAAACCGATTTTTGAACCTTCCATTTAAAACCGATTTTGAAATCTGCTCTGTAAAGTAAAACCGATTCTTCATTTAAAACCGATTTTTGAACTTTTTTTTTCTACTGCTTTATCAAGTTTTAGTATTTAAAGTGTTGCTTGTATAACAGAGCCACTAGCGCTTGAAGCAGTGATATGACATATGCAAATGACCAAACCAGTGCCTGAAATGATGTTACGGAAGAAAAAATGCACGACATGGTGAGGACAGAGAAAAAGCTTGTGCCGTAATGAGATGGGCGCGTGGAGATTTTTAAATCAATGTTGAGACGATAGGGTTTTGATAATTACATGGCAGACGAGATGAACAGAGAAGATGCTTAAAGCAAGATACAATGCATTAGCTTGGAAAGTACCATGAATAAATGCCTTTCATTTCAACAGAAAAGGCAGAGTCAAAATTTTTTCTTTTGTTTGTTTCCTTGCAACTGTCTCAGACACAATGTCTTGGGTCTGAGTGTTAAAATGTAATGTTACAGTTGAAGATTAATGATTACATTACACTTGTATTCCAGAATCCAGGATTAGAAGCACCAGTCTTTTTTTTTTTTTTTTTCTTATTGAGGTGTCACCACTTATCAAGGCTCGAAGGCAACTCGAGGATAAAGGTTAAATAAGTGTTTTAGTATAGTGCGTGCAACAGAAACACAGACAAATAGAGAGAATCAGTTTCTAGAATTACTTCAATTAGGTTAGTCACAGCAAATTTGCTGGCTTTTATTCTTAAATTCGAATGGAAGCTAAACATAAGTCTCATAGAGTAAAAATAGAAATTTTATAAAGTATAGAAATATAAAAAAAAAAAAAACTATAATAAAAGCTTCTTTCTTAGAAGTGCATACCTGTGGAACTATCTTCCGTTTTCCTGCTTTCCAGCTGACTACAATTTGTCTCCAAGTTCAACGTAAACAAGTTCTTGATGAGCCGTTCCACTTAAGCTAACAAATTTACCGAATTTCCATTACTAACGATTACTATATTGTCCAGTTGACTACTGTACACTCTTAACCCTTATCCTCAAGTTGTCTCTGGGCCTTGATAAGTGGTGATGCCTATGTACAAAAAAATAGTGCTATGGGATTAAAGATTTAATGCATGCAACGATCATTCATTTTGTGGCAATATAACCATATTTGGATTCTTCAGATTACTATTCTCGTCTTAAGTGTAATTTACACAGGGTTTCTGTCAATATAAACTCCAGCTTTCTTCAGATGTTTTTGCCGAAATTAGGAATCTTTCTGTCAAACTCTGGGAATCTGCATAGAATAGAAGGTGCTGCGTGTAAGAGGAGGTGAATACCTTCCGGCAAAAAATTAATGTCGCCATCGTTCCTAACTGGTATATGTGTGTGACTAGTGACTACTTGTGAATTGAATATTTCCTAGAAACCTCCTTAAGATTACTAATGCTATAAATATTTTAACAGACTTCATTCATTTGAGTTCATAAAATATACATTCATATATATCAGAAAACATTTATAAAGATTTTTTTTTCAGCTCTTCAGTGTCTTTAAAATAATTTTGCAATCTTTGTGAGCCGACATGCTATCCTCGCTGTCGTGCTGTCAGCCAGATTGGAGACAGTAAATCTATTTGCTCTGTTGTCTTTGTTATCAGGACTACACCCTCACCCCACATTATGAGTTCCTATTTACAATGCCTCCCCACGGGACAGAGTTCCACACCAGCGTTGTTTCTTTTTTGTGGAGAAAACGAACAAAATTAAAAATTGTCTCAATCGTGAAGGATCTCTCCTCCACTGAGAGAGAACAAGAAATTGAAGTGCAGTATCTGGAGAACAGATACTACACTTTTATCTTGGCCCAAAGTTATGAGTTGTCTAACATGAAGTACTTCGTGACGCTTTCTGAGAAGGCGCCGATTGGGCAAAGATCTTGGCATATTTAGAAGTAAAAACAAACAAGTGAAATCAACCAAGTCCACAGTAAAAAGGTTTTAATTTGTATTTCTGATAAAAGATATTCTTTACTATATTTAGAATTATTAATGTTTAGTAGATACAAACAAGGCTGCATTTTTACTTCATAGGCGCTGGGTATATTATTATTATAATAATCAGTTTCACAAATTCCTTCAATTACAGTGGGATTTTGGTATGACAAACTTCTACTCCTGTTAGAAAATGTCTCATGCAATAAGGAAGAGTGGATAGTTCGCTTCAGTCTGGCTGCTTGCTCTAAGCTAACTACTAATTCACTAGCTACAAGATGGTTATAAATTATACAGAGTTCTCTCCCTTGAATTTTTATCCATATCTAACTGAAGGAAATATCAGGTTGGATATAAGATGTCGTCAATGAAATCGATTGGAATGACAATTTTCCAAAAGTAGATAACGATGACATGATATTATCAAATACATTGCTATTTAGGTTCACCACAGAAAATATGACAAAACTTTATTAGATGTGTGTATGTGTATTTGCATAGATATTTTTTTTTTCTCATTAAAAGTTGGAATGGTATTATGGATTTAAATATGGAATGGCCAAAGAGGCATAATAAAAAGTATAGGGGAAGAAAAAGAAAAGCGAGAATAAAGATGATAGAATGGAGTGAATGTAAGGCACCGGAGAACACAATGGTTACTAGGGTTATACAGAATATTGGTTATGTTATTTTTAAGATTCTGATTATGCACGGCCGAGTATATACACCGCAAATTCAGCTGATATTTTACTTCTTTGTTTTGGTGTTTGTGCATATTCAACCTGTTGAAAAGATCTTCCTGTATATTTGGTTCTCTTTACAAAATGCACCAAAGCTTTTAAACGACTTGAATTCAAATGAGAAAAGATGTTTTCATATCAAAGTTATGATATTGGGCATTTATATAAAACTTTGGATAAAGCATAAATTATGCATAGTGAGGGTATATTCGTCACAGAAATGCTATGATGTATATGCGAGTTGGTGACACACACACACACACAAATATATATATATATATATATATATTAAATAAATATTATTTTTATACTGTTTCATGTGTGGGGTGGTATATGAGCTTCCTCAAAGTGCACTGTGGTGGGTTCCCAACTACAGCAGGCAATCAATCGATTTGATTGACGATAATTTCAATGATTTCGATGACAAATGTAAAATTTTAACTATAGGTATTAAGATACTTCTGCATTTCAATGATGTTGCCTTGGCAAACCTAGCAGCTGGAATATGCCAAGCACTGATCAAGTAAAAAAAAAAATAAATATATAAAAAATAATAATTGCAATGTAGAAAAATGGAAATAAAATTTAAAAAAATAACATCAAACTACAGTAAGTTTAATGAATAGATACTTTTTTTTTTTTTTTAAATAATTGAAAACGTTATTTAGCAAGTTTTTGTATGTAAAAATTGAATTTTTTTTTTTGGTGAGAAAAGTTTAAAGATTTTTTTGAGGTGAGGAAGGTTATTTATTCTGAAAACAAATGAAAAAACTTTCGTAAGAAAAACAAAATATCTTTAATATCTTTTATGTAAAATGTTTTTATGTAGTTTGTTTTGGATGGAGAAAATTAGTTTTCTTTTAGATTTCAATTCTTTTTTTTTTTTCCTTGTAAGGTTAGAGGAATATTTTCGCTCGACTGAAGAGCAGCTGCAAACACTCGCAGAAAGCTTGTTTTTCAGAACACATTTTCTTGAACATGACCTCACATTGGTTCTTACTAATTTTATCTATTGTGTCAACTCTAACATATTTTCTAACCTTGCTAAATGCATGGTAATGTCTGCAATTTTTTTTAATGATTAAAATTTTGTATGCAATTAAAACAAATTCTTTTCTTTCAATTTACTGTCATCTGCTGAGATTTTAATTGTGATCAATTTTTCATTGGATGAACATTTTTTATTTGATCAGCGATCGACATATTCCGGCGATTTACATCAGCTGTCGGACTATCAATAACATTCATGTAAATGCAGGAGTACTGATATTAGACATTAATCTATACTCCTATAAATTCGGTTTTCTTTTGTGTGTATTGATGTTCACATTAAAAACCCTATTTTCTATTTATTTAAAAAGAAAATACAACTTTCTTATAAATAGGTTGTGGAATTGCATTCACTAGCAAAAGATCTAATCTATTTGCATATTCTTTTAAACAGAATTATATTAATGCAGATATTCTACATAATTTATACTTGCATAATATTTGCGTAAAAAGTTTATAGTAAACGCAAAACTGTTTCCATATATATTTATGTATACGTATATATTTTTGTTAAATTTTGCCTACCAAACTCCTCCTAGAATTTTTGGTCTACAGACATGAAACTTCATGTATAAGATATTTGAATCCATGTGAAAATTTATATTTGGTTTTTACCTGGGAAAAATTGATGTAAAAGTGTGAAAATTAAGAAAATAAGAAATTTGCCAGGTGAAGGTCGAACGCCGGCATTACAAATGAATAATTTAGTACCTATTGGTCCATACTTTAAATTTTAGCCTTTCATTATAAATGTCCTCATGGTCCTGTCATTGACAACAGAGGCAAAAATAAATTGTGAGCTGAAAATTTTGGTTTCGATTCTCGATGGCGCATAAGTCTTTTTTTTTTTTTTTTTTTTTTTTTTTTTTAACTTTTTAAAATCATTATTATATATTGCGTCCAATATCTATATATCTCTAAACATGAAAATGTCTGTCTCTCTGTCGGTGTACACTTCCCTACCGTACATATTCACTTTTTTTATATATATATGTATGCACTGTACATAGGGCCCGAGCAAAGCAGAGCGGAACTGCTAGTTAAGAAATATTTCCCAGATTTCAGTTTCTCTAGATTATTTAAAAAGAGATCTCATAGGCAATTAAAAAGTTCAAAATTTTCAGATTTTTCATTGAATCCAATCTATGGTCATTCATAGGGCTGTGAAAACAGCAAATTCTTTTCATTGTTTTGACTCTTGAGTACATATTCGATAATATCTTATCTATAAATATAAAAGCGAAAATGTATGTATGTATGTATGTACGCTTTTCCTCGATGTCCACAAAAGGCTTCTTTCAGAGAAGCGCTCGCTCGCTTCACAACTTCTTAAAACTTTTTATATCTATAAATTGTAATATCTCACAGTTAACCACGGAGCTCGCCTGTCTATTTAATTTTATTGACTTTCAAACGTTAATTATTCCACATTTCCCGCATCGGCACGCATTACATTCGGTTTTCGGTATAAACAAAAAGCGAAACTTGACTCTAATCACAGGCCCAGAGCCAGTGGTCTCTGGAGAGCTAAGTAACGTTTGGTCAATGTCGACTTCGTCATATCAGATGGTAGCTTTCATTTCGAGACGAGGGAGTGGGTTTTTAAAAACAAACAAACCGATTTATTGACCTCATTAAAAACTGTCCCGCAGAAAATGCTAACTGCTAAATAGCTATCGCCGTCAAGTCAATCAAAAACGCGCACCTGTTTTTTTTTTTTCACACTTTACTATTTTCCAACTGCGCGTCGTAAAGGCTTTTTTTTTTTTTCACGGGCACCTGTTTTTTTTTTCACACACACCTACAAACACCCGGGCAACGCCGGGTACCCCTCGCTAGTGTTTTTATATAGACTGATGTGGTTCTCGGTTGATTAAGAGTGTGTTACTGTGTCAGATATATGCTTATAGTCAAAAGAATGAAAAGAATATGCTGTTGTCACAGCCCTAGTCATTAGACACTAAGCAAAATTCTACAAATTTCAAGTCATTAAGGCCTTAAGTTGTAGACATCTAGACACATGTAACGGATTTTGATCCAAATTAGAATAAGGATTCTAGACCTAATGCTTAGTACCACCGTATCTTGATATTAACCATTGTAAGGCGACAGAAGTGTTGCATAAGTTGTGTGCAAGGAGTTTCACCAGTTCTGAGGCAGGTATTCTTGCTCTCAAGTACATATTCCAACCTCAGTTCCTAAATCTTGGGTTGAACTCGGCTTCATTCATGTGTATGTGAAATACACATGAATAAATTAACATACATAAAGTTATTTATATTTCTAACATTTTAGTATGTACACATCTACTACAATGCCAGAGGGCTTACTCCACAAATTTAATTTGTCAAACAAGCCTTACTTTTGTCCATCAGACATAACACTGTCATACAGATTAAGAAGAAATAAGGCAAGAAGCAAAATAGAAACATTTCATAAATGCAAGGCTGAACAGAGCAAGGAGACCCCCCCCCCCGGTCTTATTGTGTAGAAGCAAAAACACTCTTACTCTGAAAGCAGGGGGTAGGGGTGTGGGGCGATGCATGTTTTGTTTTAGTGTTGTTTTGGAGTATTCTTTTTTTTTTTTTTTTTTTGATAAGGACAAACCAGCAGCATTACTGACGCCACGGGTTCTGCTAAGGAGTAAAACTTGGAGACTTACGCCAAAGAAAACACTTCCTTCAAGATGTATACACAATGGAATTTTACGATAGAAAACGATGAGAATTGGTAGGCAGAAAATGTGTTTTTGCTTTTTTTTTTTTTTATTATTATTATTTACTTCTTTATCTCTGCTCCCTCTTCATCATCATGCTCACTCACGTTCTCCCACCTTATACACCCCCTCTTTCCTCCTCCTTGCTTAGGCCCTCATGTCCTTTCTGTTCAGGCCATTTCTTTTTCAGGTCTCCTTTTCCTCTTTCTTCTCTTCCTTCTCACTTACTGTTCTCCCACCTTATTCCCACCCTCCTCCTTTTACTCTATATTCCTTTTCTGTTTCTTCCGTTTCTCCTTTATACTCACCATCTCATACTTCCTTATCTCTTATACTCCTTTTACCTTTTCTTCATCTTTCTCATGCTCTCTTCTTTCCATGTACTCCTCTTTTTCATTCATGCTCTCTTCATTTCTTCTCCTCCTTTCCTTCATGCTACCATTTCTTCCATCCTCCTCCTTTTGTTTTATTTCTTGTTCCCATCTCAATCATTTTCCTCAAAACCCTACTCAGATTCTCTCTTATTTCATCTTTATCCTCCTCTTCTCTCTCATGCCTCTTAGCCACATCTCACTTTTTCCTTCTCCTTTCTTATCCCTCTCTCTCCATCTTTTACTTCCTCATACCAACCCTCCTATCTTCCTGCTCCCTTTCCTTCATACCATTCTCTTTTCATCCTTTTTTTATAGCTTCCTCTTTCGTTAATCCACTCTTTCTTCTGCCTTTCTTCCTCATCCATTAGTTCTGGCTCGCATATCTACAACCTTTGTTCAAAGGTTGCATTCGCATATTTTCATTAAAAAATCTTAAATTCTCTTTATTTCAACTTCAATTCCTAAACCTAATTCTTATCTGAATAAATGTAAAAGCTTTTTCGCTCATCATATTTACATTAACATAAAAGCAGCCCATGATTGCATATGGTATTATTATAGCTAACTTTACTAGTAAATAAAACCAATAAAATCTATTAGATAAAGTAAAGTCAAACGGATTCTCTAACTGACCGCTATCTGACAAATTGATATTTAATTCTGAATAGTCATTTCTCCCTGCGTTTTTATGGCACCATATTCTGGCTCCATTATCTTGTCCATCATTGTTTTTGTATTATCTCTCTTCCTCTATTCCCCATCAGCTTCAATCTTTCTTTATCACCCCTTCTCCATCCTCCAAGGTCTCTCTCACATCCTCAGCCCTTGTTCAGAAGGGTTGCATTCACATAGTTTATTCACACAAATAAATCATTCAAAAAATCTTAAATTCTTAGAATTACTTTATTCCAACCTTAATTCCTAAACCTAATTTCTATCTGAATAAATGAATGTAAACATTTTTTCATTTATATTTAGTTTACCATTAAAGCTTCATTAAATTTAAGCCTTTTAAATACTGTATATACAGTAAAAAGCAAATAATCAAAATATAGCTCTTTATAAGCCTAGCTTCCATAGCTATGTTTTAAAGCGTTCATAATAAATGTGTTTGATGTTATTTGTGATTCTATTGTTCTATATATATATGTCAATATTAACAATAAACGGATTTAAAAATAAAAAATAAAAATTAAAGAAATAAAAAAAATGCAAGGATAAATTACCAATACCTTTCCTACAATATCATGTTCACTAATTATTTCAAGGGAGGTAACTTAAATGAAAACTAATATATCATAAAAAAAAAAAAGAAAACTAACAAAGTGTAAGAGTAGTAAGAAAAATTATAGAGAGGAAGGGATGTTCTACCTTTCTCTCTTACTGGTTGCCATTAGTGATGCCAATTTTGTTTTACTTCAAATTAATTTTCACATGACAAACTTGTTGATTGCATGTTGTGTTATTATGGCTAACTCTTCTAAAATAATAAAACCAATAAAATCTAATATATAAAGTAAAGTCAGACGGATTCTCCAACTTAAACCTAAATAGAATTGCATCTAATAAATCGTTATTTCATTCTGAATAGCCATATCTCCCTGTGTTTTTATGGCACCATGTTCTTAGAGCATATGGCATAATCACATTGACACACTTGTTCTCATTATATCACCAAAGTTAAACAACATTGAGCTTGGTCAGTATCATAGGGGTGACCATTTGGTAATACCGAGCACTGCATGTTGGAGGATGTCAATAAGTCCCTGCAAGAACTGCAAAAAGCCTAATATTGTATATATGCAATAATTTATATTAAAGTGATTTAATACAAAAATAACCGAGATAAATTAGGAAACCTTTTCTTAAAGAATTCATCAATATTTAAGGAAGGTAATTTAACTGAAAACTATATTTTATTCATATTATTTGGATTCTTTATACTACTGACTGTCCTTACTTTGAATGGCATTTTCAATGTTTCGGGTGATATAAGCTCCGACCTTCTTCAGGTGTATCTTGTTGAACATAATCATATACATATATACTAGCAGTTAAACCTCAAATGTTTAGCCCAGAAATTGGCTGAATGATTTTTAACTTTGACCCTAATTTTGACCTCTTAACATTTATTTTTGGGGCTTAAATCAAATTAAAAGTTTGATCCATGTCTAAGTAACCTACATTTAAAATTTCAAATGTTTAGACCAAAAATTGGCGGAGGAGTTTGGTAGAGTTTTCAAAAGGTCCAATCGTTGAACTTTGACCCCTTCAAACCAAATTTCTGTCCAAAAACCGATTAAAAAGATTTTCCTAAATCTCAATATTCCTCATGTCAAATCTCGAGTCTCTAGACCAAAATTGACGGAGTTATTTCGTAAAGAAATGTACACAGACACACACACACACACATTTTCACTTTTATAGATATACTAGTATTTCAGCCCAGCGTTGCCCGGGTGTTTGGAGGTGTATATTGAGCAAAAAAAAAAAAGTGGTAGTAGGAAGGCAGGCTCGAGCCCGTACCATGAAGGAGGAAAAGAACGGGAAAAAAATGTGACGTCTTTGCTATTACGCCCACCGCCAAACCAGAAGTGATGTATGTTTAAATTAAGGTCAGATAATCTAAAAGAGGGGTTGCCTTTCGAAAATATTGGCAAAAAAAGCGACCCCCTCCCTGTAGAAAAGTGCCCAGTTGAGGCTGAAGAAATAAATATTTTTAGCCAATTTTTCGATGTGTTGTCTGAAAGGTCGAGCTTCAAGATAATACTGATCTTGTGAAAATCAGTCACCTCTGTTAAAAGTTTTAGGCAGACATGCAAACATACATACATTCATTTATATATTGGTAGCTCAAATTTTCAATCCAAACCGATTAAAAAGCTTGCCCTATCTCTGAATACCCTTTATGTAAAATTTCAAATGTTTAGACCAGAAATAGTCTGAGTAATTTGGTAGAAACCGCAGAGGTCAAATTTTTTTTAACTTTGACCCCTATACCCCTATTATTACCCCTTAACATTTGTTTTTGGGCTCAAATCAAGTTATTAAGTTAGATCCATGTCCAAAGAACCTATATCTAAAATTTCAAGTGTTTGGACCCAAAATTGGCAGAGGAATTTTGTAGGTCAACTCATTGAACTTTGACCCCTTAACAGCCAAATTTCTGTCAGAAAACAAAGATTTTATTGCGTAGGGAAATGTACACAGACACGCCCACATGCAGACAGACAGACACTTTCACAGATATATATATATATATATATATATATATATAATTAGTAATAAATAGTTATATTTACAACTAGAAATAAAATAGATCTAAAGCAACCAAAATTTGTACTAGAACTGTCTGCAAAAACCTGTGCTACATTGGTTAGAGTACTTGGAAAAAGTCAATTGTAAAAATTAACATTTTCCTAAAGGTTGAAGGTTCAATTCTCAGTGTGGGCGACCGAAAAATGCAATTGTGAGTTACTTAGGACGTAAGTAAATAAAGGGTAGCATTTGAAATTTTGTCCAGATTCCCCGAGTTCGACAGAAACATTTCTAACTTTGACAAGATACACCTGAAGAAGGTCGGAGTTCACATCGACTGAAACGTTCTGAAAAAAAATGACATGAATGTGAGAACAGTAGTCTGGGGGATCCAACTAATACGAATATCATAAAACAAAATTCAGCTAACATAATATACTTTAATATCTTTCTGTCTAAGATATAAGAATATGAAAAAGATTTTATAGGAAAGTATAAGAACCACCAAAGTCTAAGCCATTGTTGAGATGGGTTTTTTCTCTGTTGGCTGGATACATCCTCCCAGGCTTACCTTCTCACTCTTTGAGAAGGGGTTAGGTTATTACTAATCACTAGGGATGTGACAACAGCATATTATTTTCATTGTTTTTACTCTTGAGTATATATCCGTTAATATCTTATATGTTTATAATATATACACTGATGTAGTTCTCAGTTAATTGACTGTGTCTTACTGTGAAAAATATATACTTGAGAGTCAAAAGAATGAAAAGAATATTCTGTTGTTACAGCCCTACTAATCACCCGACGTTTCCTTACTAAGGAATGCTAATTAAGAGGCCCAGGCATTTTTTGTAGGCCAGAGTGCTAACTCTTCAATCCTCTTTTTTATCCTTGTATCACATCTTCCAGCTGTCTGTCTGTGTGTGATACACATATTTATAATATAAATCTACCTTGTCTGTTTAAATGTATGTATGTATGCCTAAAACTTTCAACAGAGGCGATGGCTTTTTACGAGATTGGTATCGTTTTGAAGCTCGACCCTTCGGACGACAAATATTGAAAAACTGGCTTAAAACATTAATTCTTTTACCCTCAACTGAGCACTTTTCTATAAGGAAAGGGGGGGTCGCTTTTTTTTGCCAATATTTTCGAAAGTCAACCCCTCTTTTCGATTGACTAACCTTAATTTAAACCTTTGTCACTTCTGGTTTGGCAATGGACGCAACAGCAAAGACGTCACGTTTATGGGTTTTTTTAACGTTATTTTCCTCCTTCGCGGTATGGGCTTGAGCCTGCCTGCCTACTACCATTTTATTTTTTGCTCAACACACACCTCCAAACACCCGGGCAACACCGGGCACACAGGCTAGTAGCAAATAATTAAAACAAAATAGAATAGAATCAATAGTGTTACTTGTGACCCAACGGGTCACAGACACGTCTAGTTATTATTAAACCTTTAATAAACAGAATGTACGTCTGCATATGTAGGGAGGGGGTAGCTTTAACCAAAAATAACATGGGCATGTGATAATGGGAGGGGAACAAAAAAACGAAAGACTGGGTAAGAAATAGAGAGGATTTCATATCATTTTAACATCTACAAGGTGACACAGGAGAAGGGGGAAACGGTGTACGTTGGCATATATGTCTGCAGAAGTACAGGGATTTTACAGAAAGGGGGAGAGAAAAAGTCGAGGTTGATTTCACATCGAGGGAAAAGGCAAGAAAAGGAAAATCAAAAAGAAAAGGATATGCAGTAGAAACATTTGGAGATCTTCGTATCGAGAGTTAACTTAACCATAATCAATCAGAAATACCAGACACTTACGCAGTAAGGTATGAAGGGTTTGACAGGTGCATTACCATAAGAGCCAAAAAGAGATTTCTTAGCAACAATGCTTCAACTCTTTTAGGATTCAAAAATACATTATTTAACCTTGTCAACCCCAGTCAAATCATGTTTGGAGCTGAGCGCTACATCCAATACTATTAAGAACACATTCTACAAACAGGTTTCTTGAAATCATCTTGACAGAACAAAATGGAATCAATTCTTAAGATGAATCATTTCTATGCATGTTTGACAACGGAGATGCTATTTTAAGCATTAGCATTGTTATTGCCATGAAATAGGCCTGACTGAGCTCCAATCTTTGGTTTCTCCTTGTACAAGATTCACAGCAAGAACTCTTCTTTCTACCATAATGGAAAAGACTTATGCACAGCTTAAATAAAATAAAGATAATACCGAGTTATTTCCCTTGTACAATAGAAGGGAATGTTATTTACCACTGAATCGGAACATTGGGCATTCCAATTTGATTTGGACAAAAGACCCTTGCATCACCGACTTTAAACATAATGCATCGAGCGGTTCCTAAATTACCATTTAATCTGTAAGTTTTGAAATAAATCTTTTAAAGGTCATACTTTTTTATACTGTTTAGTTAGGTGCAGACAAAACACTAGTGACAAAAAAAAAAAAAAATATCTGATCCAGTGTTTGACCAAAGTTCTTTGAAAAAAAAAAAAAAAAAAAAAAATGGTTACCTCTTTAAAACATGAAGTTTTCGTTATAATACTACTACTTTATATGCCATTTTAAAGAGCGTTTTTCGCTCTGATCGTTTAAATTACAATCGTTTTAAAACAATTATGTCTTTTTCAGAATGTTGAATACAAGATGGAAGAAAAGCAAATTCACACAATTTTCTTATTCCAATTCAAGCTAGGCCGAAAAGTCACTGAAACAGCTCGCGATATCAACAAAGCGTTTGGTTCAGGAGCCACTACTGAATGAACAGCACAATGGTGGTTTAAGAAATTTCATGGCGGCGACAAGAATCTTGAAGATGATGAGCATAGTGATTGGCCATCAGATGTTGACAATGATCACTTAAGAGCCTTAGTTGAACCAATTCATGTATAAATGTTTAAGAACTTGCTTCGGAATTAGACGTAACCTATACAACGATTTCCTACTTAAAGATTGGAAAGACAAAAAAAAAATTGATAAATGGGTGCCTCATGAATTGAACAACAACCAAAAGAAATGCTGTTATGAAGTGTCATCTTCCCTTCTTATATACAACAAGAACGACTCGTTTCTCAACCGGGTTGTGACTTGTAAAGAAAAGCGGGTTCTTCATGACAATCAGCAATGCTCAGCTCAGTGGTTAGATGCTAACAATGCTCCATGACACTTCCCGAAGCCAGATTTGCACCAAAAAGTGGTTATGCTGACTGTTTGGTGATCTGCAACCGGTCTCATCCACTAGTTTTTTTTGAATGTGAGTGAAACCATTTCAGCGGAAAAGTACTGTCAACAAATAGATGAAATGCATCAGAAACTTTGAAAACAACACCAGCATTAGTCAAAAGAAAAGGCCCAATTCTCCACCAAATCAATACCTGACCACACGTTACTAAACTGATGTTGAACAAATTGGGTTACAAAACTGTCTCATCCGTCATACTCTCCAGACCTCTCACCTACAGACTATCACTTTTTTGCGTATTTAAAGAACTTTCTGCGTGAAAAATGCTTCAAAAAACCTAAGTGATATCAAAAACGCCTTCAGCGACTTCATCGCCACCAGAACGCAAGATTTTTACATTACTGGCATAAATACACTCGCTTGCATTGGCAAAAGTGTTGATTCTGATGGTGCTTATTTCGATCAATAAATTTTTGTTTGAGCCAAGATATATTCATCTGAACTTAAAAGTTAAAAATCACAAAAACTTTGTCAACCTGAATAGATTTGAATAGCATAGAAATATGCTAAATATATTTTAATTCATGCAGATTCATATTCATTATTAAAGTATCAATTCTTTATTGAACATTATATTCTATCTATAATATAAATCTAACCTGTCTGTTTAAATGTATGCTTGTATACCTGCTTAAAACTTTTGACAGAGGTGACGGATTTTCAAGAGATCGTTATCGTTTTGAAGCTCGACTCTTCGGACGACACAATCGAAAAATTGGCAAGTCTAATATATAGTACTGGTTTCAGAAGTTAAAAAAAAAAAAAAAAATGACTTTGGTGCCAACGGTGAAACGGAACAAAAGGACCAAATAAAGCTAGTTTATGAGCACTTTTAGGATTAGTTTACGATAGTTTGGGACAATTTGAGAACAGTCATGGGTTTGCAATGGTTCACGACAGTTAAGTTTGAGGAGAGTTAGTTGCGAATTGGACACAGTCGAAAGCAGGTTGTAACACAGAGCAGATGGGGAAATGAATTGATCAACTGGCTGATAAACATAACCTCAGCAGACAACCAAAGTGCAGACGTTAACATTCAGAAGGTTGATGGTGTCATACACACCCCCAGTGTGCAAGTGATATTTGCAGAATGTGTCAGAGATAGATTTTTTTGTGTAATTTTACTTTTTTATATTTGTAAACCCATGTGCACCCTCTCGACAGCAGCCAGTGGAAGAGATGAAGACGAACACAGAAACAATGTTGGGGTCAGTGGTTGTTGAGCGATGAACCACGTGGGCGTCACAGTGTGTTCCAACTAAAACTTTCCCCAACTTTGTATGCAATTATTGAGCCTTGCTGTTCTGTGTCAGACAAAAACCTGCAATCAACAAGAAGTTAATGCAGATCAAACAATTATGAAACACAAGTTTCATAAACTCCATAGAGAAATCACTTAACAGCAAAAATCAAGATAATAACTGGGCTTCTAACAGTTAACAAGTGAGAATCTTGAAAGATGGTTATTTTTAGGTAATTGCAAAATGTTTAAATGACTTATCTCCCTTGCTTTACGACAACTTTCGGTACTTTTACCAATTGATAGGTACGTGCAAAATGAATGCCAATGCTCAAAATTTATACACATTTTTACCCCTCCCTATAATTAAAAATTCACCAAAAATCAGGAAATTGACCAATTTTAATGAAATTTACAGTATTTATCAAATAATGACCATGGAATATAATGAATTCATTATTTTTTATTAAAATCTTAGTGGAAAAGTATTTTGTTTAAACAAAAAAGCACCTTTAAAGTTATGGTTTTTCAGTAGTTAAAAAATAAATAAATAAATAAAATAAAAAAATTTTTTTTTGCTTTTTCTTTTATGAAAATAAAGCATAAATTGTAACAATAAAAAAAAAACATTACAAAAAAGACCCTAAAGTCCGTATTATTTGATATAATTCTAAGAAAAATTAATTTCTCAAACTACCGATATTATCATTGGATTAAACACCGCTTATTTAATATTTTCATACAAAAAAATTATGATTGCAAAAACTATTTTTACTTTTTTTTTTTTTTTTATAGCTTTCGCATAATTTTTATATGTAAGATTCTCATATTTTCCTTGCTTGAATGAATATGAAACTTTCGATATATAATTTTATGTAATCTTGAGAAATAAAATTTTAATTTAAAAGCAGGAACATAAAAAAAAAAAATAATTCAATTAAAAAGGTTAAAAATTATACAAACGTTCACAATAGGAATGTACAGATGCACGGCTGTGGAAAAAAAGAAAACCAGCACTCCCTACCTCTCTTTAACTACCTGGTGTCGTTTTTAAACAGCCTTTTGACATCAACATTTTGTGCTTCCGTAGAATCCACACTTGGACGATTTTTTGTTTGTTGTGATTCTGCGAACCAGAATCTCCTGCTTTTGGAGGGTAATTAAGCTTTTTCTGTAGAAACAATTTTTTTTTTTTTTTTTTTAAATTTAATTCAAGATCTTAGGGCTTCACTATCTTTGAAATAGACCTAGAAAACTAATATTCAAAGGATTTTTAGAATTAACTTATTTAACTTCAAAATTTAGCGGGATTTGTTAGCTTCCGAAGTCACCGTGTAAACATTATAACTTCTTTTTTCACATGTACAAATATTTTTTTTCCATTTGGAAATTAACTCTAGGCGTTAGTCAGAAACCTACAAAAAAAATTATGATGAACTAGCTTTAAAAACTATATCCCCCTCCCCCCCTGTCATTTTTGCCCGTACCTGGTCATTTTCAATAGAATTAAAGAACGGTGTCTTTATAATAATTATGCATAACAACGATTGCTTCATCATGTGACTGCATAGGAATAATATTTCACTCAATTCATTCATTCAAGTGGGGTTCTGCCTGTTACAGGGATTGACGGTTATGACTCTACATCTATCTCCCTACAGGTAGTCATGAATTCATTGTTGCTTATTTTTTGATGTTGTCCAGGAGTTCGGACTGTCAACATATGTTTCTCGCTGTTGTCCTCTGCTTCTTCTACCAACGATCTTTCTCGTTATTCTTTGCTGGTTGTTGGAGAGTAGTTTGTCGTCTGGTGCCACCTGTCTATCATGGTTATCCTTACCGAGCGAGCTGTTCTGATTCAGAACTTGTTGTGGTGGCACCCACTCATTTACATATGTGGATAATATTACACATAAATAGCAAGACTCGGTTAGTTTGAGTGTGTGTTAACCAGAAGCCACCGAAGGCCAAGCTGAGAGCAGATATGTTCTCCAGCCAAGACTCTCTTACCTGACAACCATTATGTAAATATACTGTAAATATACTTTTCCTAATACACTTCTTATTGATCTACCTTTGTTTGTTGAGTATTCATTTGTATTGCATTATACGTGATTTGGTTCAACCTACAAACATAACAGTTGGCTACGAAGATGAACGTCAAACATAACAGAACCCTATTCATGTTATTTCTCAAATAAAGAGTTTGATGCATTGCCATAGCCTTCTTTACAGTTGTAAAGACAGTGGGTTGCAGTTTCTTTCTGTCCGAGCAGTGCCATGCTGGGCAATTGTCATGACCATTCTACTCAGAGGTATCTTCTGCTCAGCACAACGAAAGATGAAACCATTAACAGAATTATTCCTGTTTGCTTCTTTTTTTTTACTCATGTTCACCCCTTACAAAGCATATCGTCACTCGGATACTATTTGGGGCCATGTTTAGGAAAGATATTTGTTTGTTACATTTAAACTTCTGTCTATCAATACAACCAGGGAAGCAGGCAGCAGGAAGGGAATTGCAAAGTCCAGCTGTTTGAGTGAAGAAACTATTAGAACAGAAAGCTTTCTGGCATTTAAGGATAACAACAGTGAAGGGGTTTGTCGGGGATGTGTATGTCGAGGGGGTACAAGTGAAACAAGTTCATCAGAACACATTCCATTAAAATATTTGTAAAACAGGCACAGAGATGCAACATTGCGGCGATGGGACAGGCGCTGGAGTTTAGTTGATAAAGTGGGACCGATTAGATTGACAACTTTTTTTTGGACTTTATCTGAGAGGGGGAGACTAGTGCTAGATGCACCAGCCCAGGTGTGGACACAATATTCTGTATTACATCAGTCATTTGCTTTCCATGACCTCCGTTACCATGATCGTAGAGGAGAGAGAGTGGGTTAAGTGAGTTCTCAACCATGACCAAGGGTTTCCCACCGGCTAGCAGAGAAAGGAATGGCTTAATTTTCCTTTGACCGTAATCCTGTCCTAATCACTCAGTTACATATGTTTACATGTACTTAACTTCATAGATCGAGATTAATATATCTTTATCTTGTGCAGACGTTTGATTCACATAAACGAATTGAAACAGAAATTGGATTCACTCTCTCCTTTCTTCTATGTTTAGTTTCTGTAAATACCATCTATGAAATTGTCTGTGTGTATGCGTGTATACTACAGATAATAGAGTCTTTAGGGTTGTTTCGTAGGGGAATGTACATACATACACACATACAATTTCACTTTTATAGATATATAGATGAATATTTAAACATTAGTTGATAATCTTGTGGGTGGGGAGTTATTATAACGTTTTAGTAGAAGAAACCAATTTTGAATCACATATTTTTTGGAATCCTCAGAGACGAGTCTTTATAATTTATATATTGATTTTTTTGCGAACTGTTATTCTCATCTTCAGAGTTGTTGTTTTACCACGTTTCGATCAACTATTCTGAAGGAGGCCGGAGGAATAGTTGGCCAGAAACGTGAAGATGAGAATAACAATCAATAAAAAATAAATAAATAAAATAATAATACACCATCTTGTATTATTTTTGGTTGCTATTCTCACGGTGCTTTATCCTTCTTCAGCTCCTGTTTTTTTGAACTAGAGAATCTGTACAAAAATTTAAATCAAAGCATTCATTTAATCCATAGGGTTATGTCGGCTTGGATGGTGTGTGATGAGATCAGTAGTCCAAGTAATTCACATTATCAATCCTCATCTAAAGAATTCCGCAATATACCACACTCATCAGTTTCATTTTGAGGGGATTTGCAGCTTAGCAACCTCCATGCTAAAAGTACCTCTTCCCCCTACCAACCCTATCCTGTCAACTGATTTTGGCGATACATTACATCAAAGTTGCGTTTATCCTCATTAGAGTATGGTAATTCCTGCAATTGTAAACACCTACACATTTGTTATTTCACTCAAGACATACTTTGCTGCCAGGAATTTTGTTCAAATTCTTTTATTATATAACCCCTTCTTTTGTTCGTTGTTTCTTTCAATTTTTTTTTTTTTTTTTTTTGCGCTTTCTGGGTTTTATTTCTTGTTAATCCTTATAACAATGTTATGTCGGTGTTGAATGGACAAAAGTAATGTTTGTTTGGCAGATTTAATTTGTGCAGCAAGAAATGGGGCGATAGAGGAAGCCCAAAGGCATTCTATAATACATAAACATGCATGGTGCATGTATACGCACATTCTATAAACATATATACTCACAAATTCATGCATGCAGCCATATACACACAAATATATATATATATATATATATATATATATACACACACACACACACACACACACACACACACACACACACACACACAGTTAAAGCCGAAATTATTGACACCCTTTCAATTTTTTACGTTTTTTGGAGAAAAAAAAAACATTTTTTCACTAATTATTTTTATTAAAGTGTTGATGAACATTTATATCAACTGGATTCAAGTCCGGACTTTGACTTGGCCACTTCAGGACGTTTATTTCCTTATCCAAAAGCCATTTCTTGACCGATTTTGCCATATGTTTTGGATCACTGTTGGAAGAACCAGTTGGTTCCAAGACTAAAGGCTTCTGCAAAAGGTTTCAGATTTTCAGTCAATATTTTAATGTATTGATCTTGCCTCATGATGCCATCACCAGTGACAAGTTTTCCAGTGCCACTGGCTGAAAAGCAATCCAAAAACATACAGTTTCCTCCATCATACTTCACCATAGGGACTGTTTCTTTGGGTTGAAGGCTTCTCCTTTCTTCTGCCACATAAACGACATATCTCTGCTGCCAAAAAGTTCAATTTTAGTCTCATCTGACCATATAACTGAACCCAAAAAAGTTGAATCCTTGTCAATAAACTCCCGTGCAAACTCTAAGCAGGCTTTAACATGTTTCTTGGAGAGGAGAGGAGCCTTCCTTGGTCGGTACCCCTGAATCCCGTGTGACTTTAGTGCCCTCCTCAATGTCGAAACAGAAATTTCAATACCTTGATCGCTCAATTGTTGGACTACTTTCTTGTCAGTAGTTTTTGGGTCCTTTTCCACTCCTGAAATGACTTGTCGTACAGTTCTTGGAGAAAGATTTTTTTACGGCCTCGACCTGTCAAGTTTTGAATCGTATTGAAAACACCATACTTCTTGATAATGTTTCTTACTGTTGACACAGGAAGTTCAAAACGCTTAGAAATTGATTTGTATCCACTACCTTTCATGTGTGCACCCACTATTTTCTGTCAATCATCGAAACAGTGTTCCTTAATTTTAGCCATCTTTGCAGTCTGGTGTTATTGATAAAGTGAAGGATTGACTAATGCACGTTATTTATAGAAGGCTTTGGAACGTTCTAGAAGATGATGCAATACCCAAATCATAATAAACATGTATTATTTTGCATAAAATATTGTGAATTCTATGATAAAAATCTTTGGTGCCAATAAAATTGAAATCGTCTGTTTTTTGTTATCATTAATAATATTTTGAATATTTTATAATAAACTAAAAGTGTTTCAGGAGATCTGTAGATGGTCGATATAAATGTTCAACACTTTAATAAAAATAGTTAGTGAAAAAATGTTTTTTTCTCACAGAAACGCAAAACGTGAAAGCGTGCCAATAATTTCGGCTTTAACTGTATACATATCATTTGAGAAGGAAAACCGAGAATTAATAAAATAGTAATCAACGTTTTGTCCCTATTTCAGGGTACATAATCAGGATTTCATAGGAAAAATGTAGAAGAAAAAAAAAGATTACAGACCACATGCGAGTGAAAAAGGAAAAATCCTAAAGTCCTTCCCATTCTGGGCCAAAACTATAATTTATAGTATAAATGTGATTTTAGGACTTTTTCCTTTTTCACTCGCATGTGGTCTGTAATCGTTTTTCTTCTACATTTTTTTCCTACGAAATCCTGATGATATCCCCTGAAATAGGGACGAAACGTTGATTGCTATTTTATTAATTCTCGGTTTTTCTTCTCAAATAACATAACATAAACCATCGCTTGTATTTTTATTTGTACTCACACACACACACATATATATATATATATATATATATATATATATATATATAGATAGATAGATAGAGGGAGAGAGACAAAAATTTTATTTTTAGGTATTTGATAACACTAAACATATATGCTAGCTGTCCTTACTCATCATTTCCCACTAGTGTATTTCCATACAAATTGTATGACTTTTTAACTATGCCATTTTATCTGAAATTTGCGGGGGGTTTTTGGGGGGTTTTTTTTGCCCCAAACAATGACATGCAAGTCTGTGTACAAGCCTTCTGGCACTGCAAAGTATGTAAGTGTGCACTTGTACATATATGCATGCTATAACCATAGACATATATACAAATCTATTTATACAGGCATATACTTACCACATAATGAGATATGTTTTTGGTTACATACTCAGGCATGTCAGAAGTGAAAGGCAAAAAAAGATGAAATAGTGACGAATTTCCCAATCTGATGAGCCACAACTCCCTGTTTCTGGATGCAGACAAAAGCAGCAACTACTTAACAACTCCAATCAATTTCAACTAAGAAAGTCAAAATTAAGAGCATAAGTTGTGAAAAACAACAGGAAGTCCTTCTTTAATGAATGAAACAATCAAACTTCTTACCTTCAGCATGAAGGTCTTGAAGTCTTCACTGCAATATATATATACTAGCAGTTCAGCATGGCTTTGCTTGGGCCCTATGTACTGTTCATAACTTTATGTGCATAAGTATGCATATATATATATCAAAAAGTTTGACTCATGTCCAGGTAACCTACATCTAAAATTTCAAGTGTTTAGACCCAGAATTGGCAGCGGAGTTTGGTAGAGTCGGCAAAGATCAACTCTTTCAACTTTGACTTCTCTGCGCAGCTAAATTTTCGCCCAAAAACTGATTAAAAAGCTTGTTGTATGTCTGAATACCCTTTATGTAAAAACTGGCAGAGAAGTTTGGTAGAGTTTTCAAAAGGTCAAATCGTTGAACTTTGACCTGCTGACAGCCAAATTTCTGGTCGAAAACCGATGAAAAAGATTTTCCCAAACCTCAATATCCCTTATGTCAAATCACGAGTCTAGACTGAAAATGAACAGAGTAATTTTGTAGGGAAATGTACACACACAAAGACAATTTCACTTTTTTTTTTCATTTACTTGAGGGAGTCATTATAAAAGTAAATGAACTCCTCCATAAAAAAAAAATGGATTTCAATCTAAGCACGAGAATTTACACCTATGAGAGTCTAATGATTTAAATGAAAATCTGCTTCCACTGGATTAAAAATTCTGTTAAAACCTAAGTTTCAACAGATTTCTAAAGTTAAAGACACTTTAGAACCCCATCGAGATGTGTTAACATAGAAAAGTATATATGTCACCATCCCTTCTCTTTTGATAAAAAGCATTAGGCTTCGAAATGCCTGGCATAAAGAGCTTGAATAACCCCCCCTACGCATTTCAATGTATTCCCTTGTAATCGTTTTTCTTCTACATTTTTCCTACAGAAATCGACGAATCTATATGCAACAGTATACATTTTTCTATCGTCAATATCTTTTTGTGTGTGTGTGTTGACGCTGGGACATAGATCAGTGTAGATACTTAATATCTTTTTCTGAAACAATTACATGCACACACATATATAAAACATAAAAGATTAGGTGGAACGTACGCGAAACAACCTGCATTTCAACGAGGCTCTAAAGCTAAAGACATTTTAAAACACCATCGAGATATGTTAACGTAGAAAACACAGGTTCCTCCTTATGTTCGTATAATTTTAGTTATAAAAGCTCTACTAACGTATTGAGCACTTTTGAAAAAAAACTATTGGTTCTTAATTCATGTTATTAATATACGTGATCTTAATTAGCGTGTGTGCGTATTTATGTGTGTGTGTGTGTGTGTGTGCATATTTATGTGTGTGTGTGTGCATATTTATGTGTGTGTGTGCATATTTATGTGTGTGTGTGCATATTTATGTGTGTGTGTGTGTGTGTGCATATTTATGTGTGTGTGTGTGCATATTTATGTGTGTGTGTGCGTATTTATGTGTGTGCGTGCGTATTTATGTGTGTGTGTGTGTGTGTGTATTTATATTTATGTATGTGCGCGCGCGTATTTATGTGTGTGTGTGTGCGTGCATATTTGTGTGTGTGCGTATTTATGCGCGTGTGTGTGTATGCGTATTTATATATTTACACACACACACACACACACACACACGCACGCACGCACGGGTCATTCCAAAAGTAAGGCTTTCTACATTTTTTTTTTTTTTACTTAAAAAGTTGAAGAGTTACAAAGACGGGAGTGATACCATTAAAACGAGCGACAAATTGTGCTACAGAATTTATGTTTCAACTTAGTAACGACCATTCTCAATGCACTTGTCAGGAATTCAATGATACATCTCTGCTTCTGACGCACATCCATGACAAGGATCACTTTGTTAGAGTCTAATACACTAATAATTGCATAACCATGGAACACTAATGTCTGTAGGTATAAAAATAATTGTCGATATTTATTTTTAAAATATTATAGTTCATACATACCTATTACTATAAGTATTTTTATTACCTACAGACACTAATGTTTCATCCCTTTGGAAATTATCAGTGTAAGGAGACACGATTACCGCTGGTAGAAGGATTCGAACCCAGCCACGAAGCCATCTGACTCCATTAGCAAGGAACATACCCCTCGGCCAGCGCGTGAATCGCAGCAAGAATTTAGTTGAAGTTAACATTTCTGATGCGTAAATATCATTCAAATTGATCAAGAGTGATCAAATGATTTTAACATCACGATCCCCGCACGTGGACTAAGTGACTGACTTTTACATTTCAACATGCAGTACTCAACGATAAGAACCCAGTTCTTAAAGAGGTAGACATACTGTCTATTTCGGCATATAAGACGACTCTTAAAGCTAAAAAAAAAAAAAAATGTCTTAAAAAACAAAACAAAACAATATTTCACAAGATACCGGTTGTTGCAATCTCTAGTCTGGGCTAAACAAACATGGTTTCATGATTTAGCAGTCATCTTATACAACTAATATAAGATACATTTATTAGAATTTGCTGTAGTTTTGTATATCGTCTTATCTGACGGTCGTCTTATATGCCAAACTATACGGTAATTATTACTATGCCAGTCAAATCGTTTATACAGTCATTACGCATACTTTAAGCTTTATCCAACATTTTATATAAATGTCCGATGTCATCTATATATATAAAAGCGAAATTGTATGTATGTATGTGTGTCCGCTTTTTGTGTATGCCTATAAAAGGTTTTTTTCACCGTGATTCTCGGTTGGTTCGCTTCTTAAAACTTTTTATATGCTGTCTGAATATTTTTTTTTTTTTTTACACAGTGATCACCACTTATCAAGGCCCGGAAGCCACTCAGGGATAAGGGTTATTGCAAGTACATTACGTTAGTGTGGAGATTTGATGAAGTGTTTACTTAAGGGGGTGGTTCATTAGGAATTTGTTAACATTGGACTTGAAGACATCCAAGTTGTAGTCCGGTGGGAAGCAGGCAGACGGAACAGAGTTCCACAGGCGTACAGTTCTAAGAAAGAAGCTTTGTTCATGGAATCCGCGTTTTGATTTAGGCACAGATAAAGAGTGGGGACATTTTTCACAGTGAATTCAGCTAGACGGGTGTTTTTCGTGAAAGATTGGCGAGGGGGGACCAGAGATTGGAGTTCAGACGAGCACCTGCCATGGAAATAACGATAAAACAAGGATAGGCTCGCAACGTCTCTTCTGTGGGAGAGAGGTTGCAGGGTAGAGAAAAGGGCATCCCCCACTAAGCCACGAAGTCTATTTTGTACTCTGTTAAGGCAGGATAGGCTGTTTTTAGCAGCTCCTGCCCAGATATGGCAACAGTATTCCATCCTTGGACGTACTTGGCTTTTATATAGATAGAGAATTGCATCAGTAGTGAGATATCTTCTCGAGCGGTAGTAAGATCCCACCATCTTTCCAGCGACCTTGGCAACAGACTTGATATACGTTCCATTTCAGATCAGGAGTAAAGGTCAAACCCAGAAGCTTGTCAAAACACGGGGCCTCACCCAGACGAGAGCCATCCATCACAATTGATGCCAGATGGGGATCAGAGCGTTGATGATGTAAGGATAGGAGTTTGGTTTTGGATGCATTAAAGGTAACCACCCACATCTTCCCCCACTGAACCACGCACTCGAGATCAGAGGAGAGAGAATCAGAGAGAACTTTGTTATTTACAGCCTTTGATGTGTTGCCATAGATGGTCGTGTCATCAGCATAGATGTCAACGAATGATTTAAGTATGTGTTTAGGGAGGTCATTGATGTAGATCAGGAAGAGAGTTGGGCCTAGGATTGACCCCTGAGGGACTCCAGCATTTATATTGCAGGCCTCCGATTTTTGTCCATCTACCACTACTCTTATGAGCCTGTCGGAGAGAAATGATTTAATGATTGGGAAAACATTTCCAGTTATACCGTAGCTGGAAATCTTGTGAAGTAGACCCTTATGCCATACCTTAATACCATAATATCTACGACTAAGGAACTCGGGTCACAGCTATCTTTAATTTACCCGACTTTCACAAGTTATTTTAGAGATATTTTTGGATCGCCGCATAGCGGGGAAAACAGAAACTGGCTTCCAGCGCAAAACTAGGTCAAACATCACGCGACTTAACGTTCTCGCACCTGTTAATTTCGCTTTATAAACGTCAACTTAACACACTTATCAATTCATCTATTCCCATGGTCGAGATGATTAGGTCGCAGGTTTTTTTTCATTTCCTTTCCATCTCTGCGTCAAAGGTTTGGGGTTCAAGCCTACCTTTCTACTAAAACTTATTTTTTCTTCTTTTACACCTCCGAAAACCCGATCAACGGTTTCTTTTTTTTTTTTTTTTTTTTTTTTTTTTTTTAAACAGGGTTGTTTTGATCTACCCCCCCCCAACAATCACACACCTCCAAACACCCGGGCAACGCCGGGTACCCCCCCCCCCAGTCTATAATATAAATCTCACCTGTCTGTCTAAATGCATGTATGTAGGTTTGTATGTCTCGCAAAAACTTTCGACAGAGGGGACGGATTTTCACGAGATGGGTATCGTTTTTTAGCTTGATCCTTCAGACGACAAATACCAAAAAATTGGCAAAAAACATTAATTCCTTCACCCTCAAGTGAGCACTTTTCTACAGGGAGGGGTCGCTTTTTTCACCGATATTTTGGAAAGTCATCGCTTCTTTTCAATTTTCTAGCCTTAATTTAAACCTACGTCACTTCCAGTTTGGCGATGGGTGCAACAGCTAACGTGTTCAGTTTTTTTTTTGTTTTTTTTTCACTTTCTTTTCCTCCTTCGTGGTACGGGTTCGAGCCTGCCTGCCTAATACCACTTTTTTTTTTCAACACACCTCCAAACACCCGGACAACGCCGGGCACCCAGGCTAGTATCTTTGATATGAAAGCATCTTTCGTCATTTGAGTTCAGACCGTTTAAAAGTTCTTTGGTGCATTTTGTGAATATGACCAAACATACAGGAACATCTTTTCAACATGATGAATACACACAAACATCAAAACATAGCTTTGAACTTATAAACACGTGAAAACTCAGAAGTAGCGCTGCACTAGCAATATACACTCAGCCACACGTAACCAGAATCTTAACCAATTACATCCCTGGCAATATGAATGACCTTAGTAACCTTGCCCTTGGATAAATGAGGTCTGTTGTGTATTCTTGGTTGAAGCACTGAATCCCATTTTACCATTTTTGGTTGTTTGTTATATTTCTATAATTTTTATGTCTTTTTGAACATATGGTATTTTATTAATACCATTTAAATTTCCGACACTGATAATTGCGTAAGCATGAAACACTAGTGTTTGTAGATATAAAAATAATATTTACTTCAACTTGTGTGTCACCAACTCTCATTTTGCATACTTTGTTTCATCCAATATTTTACATAAATGTCCAATGCCACTTGTATCATTAATATGAAAACATCGAAAAGTTCTTTGATGCGTTTTGTGAATAGAACCAAACAAAATCGTTCCAACAGGTTGAAAACGCACAAACATTAAAACATATCTTTGAACTTTGGAAAATACTTGTTTAATTAGCAATACACACTGACCACAAGTAATCGGAATGTTAAACAATATGGATGGCCTTAGTAACCTTGCCCTGTTGTGTACTCCTTATTCAAGTAATCGGAATGTTAAACAATATGGATGGCCTTAGTAACCTTGCCCTGTTGTGTACTCCTTATTCAAGTAATCGGAATGTTAAACAATATGGATGGCCTTAGTAACCTTGCCCTGTTGTGTACTCCTTATTCAAGTAATCGGAATGTTAAACAATATGGATGGCCTTAGTAACCTTGCCCTGTTGTGTACTCCTTATTCAAGCAAAAAATCTCACTGTACTATTTTTATTTTTTGGTAATTTCTTGTACTAGCCTGGGTGCCCGGCGTTGCCCGGGTGTTTGGAGATATGTGTTGAGCCAAAAACGTTTTAGTGGGCAGGCAGGCTCGAACCTGTGATGTGAAGGCAGAAAAGAAAGTGGAGGTGTGTGTGTAAGGGTATTGGTTGAGCAAAAAAAAAAAAAAATTTAAAAAATAAAAAAAAATAGTAAGCAGGCTCAAATCCGTAATGCACCAGAGGAAAAAGAGGTGAAAAAAAACAAACTGTCTTACCGATGTGCCTACTGTGGTTATGACGTCACAGGCGGTCGAAATAACGCCTTTTAAGCGACGTCATCAACGAGGGGGGGGGAGTGAATGACTTGCAAAAAATGTCCGTGAAAAAAAATCGAGCCTCCCTGTAAAAAAACTGCCCAGTTGAGGGTGAAGGAACTCATGTTTTTGGCCAATTTTTTTCGATATTTGTCATCCGAAGGATCAACCTTAAAAATGATACCGATCTTGTGAAAATCCATCGCCTGTTAAAAGTTTTAGGTAGACATACATACATACATTCATTTAAAAAGACAGGTGAAATTTATATTATAGATGTCTATAATTTTTATTACGTTTGTTTAAACATGTCATTTTAATTAATAATACCATTTTAACTTTTAAAGGAAAAAAAAATAAATTATACATATTTAACATATACAATTATCTTGTCAGATTTTCCATGTTACGCCTCAATAGCAATGCACTTGACAAACCTATAGTGTATTTTGACTATCCATTCATGTCATTATGTCACTGAAAAATGCTATTGAAATTTTGATATCCCTATCGATAAACATCATACGTATTTTCAGGTAAGGCTTTGTAGCCTAGTGATAAAATACTAAACTATAGACAATATAGTTGTGGGTTCGATCCTTGCCAATGTCAAGCCATGATAATTACTAGTTAGCAAGAAAAAGAGAGAGGGAGGAAAAAAAGGGGAAGAAGAAGGAAAGAAAAAGGAGGGGGGGGAAGGAAAAAAGGAAAGAAAAAAAGGGAAAATTAAAGAGAAAAATAAATAAATAAAATTTAAATTAAAATTAAAAAGTTAAAAATGAAAAAAGTTAAAAACAGCGTTTTTCCTCTGCTTGAATATGCCAGGTAAATTTTTTTTTTTTTTTTTAATCCTATTTATTGCTTTGCCCAGCAGCAATAGCTGCTGGTGGCGCCAGGGGTGGCAGTCCCGCTTTAGCCACCGAAACTGTCATCACCTCTGGTTAGCGGCTGATGAGGGCAAAGTAAAAGCACATGTGGTCACATGTTGTATGTAGAATATGGATAACTTATGCCCATAAAAAAATTGTAAATATATGTTCGATTATAAAAACTATACATTTAAATGTACATGTTCAATAAAAAAATTTTCAATTTTGCACAAGCTCAATAAAAGTAAATTTACACGTTCAGAGCATACATACCGTTAGTAAACATTCCAAAGCAAAAGATGTATTTATTTTACACTCACGTTTTAGTTAGAAACAGGTTTTGTTTTTCGAAAAAAAAAAAAAAAAAAAAAAAAAAAGTTGGAGATTTTTTTCAATTTTAACTCCTTAGCAGCTACTTTTACTAGCTAAAAACAAAATCGAATTTGTTCCACAGGTCCAAATGTTTATAAAGTTTAAAATTAACAGTTTAATAGATACCATTCCACACATCAACAGATAAACGTCACACACATATATATGGAGGGGGGTCCGATTTCGAATCTCGCTAGATTCTGCCACTCCGATGAATCGGAGACGATGAAACATGTCAATAGATAATTATATATATATATTACCTACACACTAGCAAAGATACCTGCGTTTCGTACAGGCATTTTAGTATTGACCAGCCTTAATGTTGCTTAACTTCAGAGATCTAACAGGTACCCGAGCATACAGCAAACTCCCGACCTTAACCTTTGACCTTGACAAATGGTGTGTACCGTCTCTAAGTCAGAGACCATCATCATATCAGGTTTGATCATGATCGCTCCAACAGTGTGGACTGTAGGAGAGTGTGTATATATATATATATATATATATATATATATATATATATAAAATAATATAAAAGTAATATCCATTCACGTGAAATCACCGTTTTCTTCACCATATTCCCTGCTTCACTTTTTGTTATCAAGTAAGATCTTTGACTTGTTTCATCAAATACTTTTTTATGCAAAATCCGATCCCGCATTTTGCTAATTCCTATCCTCTGATGAGAAGGAAAGTATTTCTTTGAAACTCCACAGATTAAGGACTATCCACTTATTAAGTGTTTCCTTTTCAGATTAAATATGTTTTTTTAACTCTTTCAAAGTGTTCTTTTAACAGATTTTATTAACTATTTGCTCTTATATATATATATATAGGCTATAACCTTGAACTTTGATCTTTACTTTGAAAAATGGTGTGCACCATCCCTAGGTGGGGAGGGGGCATCATCATGCCATGTTTGGTCATGATCGGCCAGTGGTTTGTACTGTAAGAGAGTTGTACACACAGCCACACGAACGCTACTACCTGTGTGTGTGTGTGTGTGTATATATATATATATATATATATATATATATATATTATTCTTTATGCAAATACATTCATATCTTGCTATGATGTGCAGACCATTTTCATCATAATAGATCTCATCAGGCAAGAAAAAAATTTTAATTCAAAAATTAAAAATGGTTCAGGATCATTTTCAATTTTAGAGGAGATCAACTTAGCCATGACTGGTGTGGCACAAAGTTAAATATCTTATTAAATTTTGATTTTTCTTGCCTGATGAGATCTATTATGATAAAAAAAAATATAAATTTGCTCTCTTTGAGCACTATCAACATCCTTTATTGATATTCAATTACTCTTCGTTTTTGGATATCTCCCCACCTGGAATAGGTAGTTGCTTGTCTAGCCTCACTGATGAGCTGTGAAACAGCAAAACAGTACTGTATGTGGATGACTATAATGCTCCCTATCTTGGGCTGAGCATATTGGGAAGTGATATAAAAATTACCATTCGCATATGAAGCGATGCTCTTTGTGTAAATAAATTGAGCTTAGGTATTTGGACAATGTCAAAACATTATTAATTCACTACCTATAGTGCAATGGTTAGAAGCTCTGACTGTCATTTGGGCGGTCGGGTTTCGATCGTGGCTTGAGGTAGTTGTTTGTCTAGCCACACTGATGAGATGTGAAACAGCAAAACAGTACTGTGTGTGTGTGTGTGTATATATATATATATATATATATATATATATATATATACACACACACAGAGAAGAGAAAGAAAGGCAGCCGAGATGATAAATGATGATGGCAACTGTGTCTTATGAGACAATAGCTTTCTGCATCTGATGCACTGCAGCATCTGCTGTGGCTATACAATCGAAACTGGAGTTGCCTCTCCAGATGCAGGCCTGTAATGTAGACAAACATTATGCTGTATAACTCCCGACTTAGGATGCATCTTTCGTCTATCACTCTCTGCTTAAAAAATAAGGTGTGTTTAAAACGTATGCAGTGAGAGGGTGAGAGTAATAGAGAGAACTTTAATAAGAGATGGGTGGTAAGGAAACCAAGGTTTGACCAGTTACGAAGGTTCCCCTCTCAGCACAGCAGACAAAGTCTGATGAAATGGCAAGCCAATACGGTCTGAGCCAGCACACAGCTGCAGATGTCATGGTGCTTCACCATCCACATAGTGGAACTCCAAATTAGACTTTTGTCAGACTTTACTCTCTTAGCCTTTCCCAAGGCATCCACAAGGCAGTGGAGCTATTTTCTCATAGCTGGAGGAGAAAAAACAAGTTTTTTTTTTTTTTTTTTAAAATAAAAGACTGCATTTTCACAATCGCCGATCGAAGATGTTAATATGCCAATGGCCAATTAAATATGATCGAAACAAACTTTGCTCGGAATTGAATGATGATCAGCGAATGTTTCACACTCCGATATTTTTATTATCAAAATCGGTGAAATCACCCATTTTTCAATCAAAGATTGCTTGCTCTAGTTGGGGACCCATCGCAATGCACCGGGAAGAAGCTGCACATGTCTCCCCACAGTGATTTAGTCCACAATACATTATAGTTTACATTGCACTGTAGAGAACCTACTATTGATTTTATATGTCAAGCCTTTCAACTTGTGCAGTAATAGAACTTCTCAAATGCACTTGTGATGTTAGGCTGTATAAGGTGTTAAGTTTGATCACAATCGCCTGTTCCTTCTTTCATCGAATTATTTCGATTAATGATACTTATGAAAGACATTCCAATACAAAACCATGAAGTACCTTAGTGTGAAATTTCATAAAAATTAGCCAAACAGTTTTCGAGTTCATTGGAAACGAACTCACACAAAGTTCCTTTCATATAATAATATATCTGGGTATATATATATATATATATATCTCCGTATTAGAAGCCTTGACTAAAATTTGGAAAAAAAAAAAAAAAACTCGTATTAATTACGTTTGAAGCCAAATTTTTTTTTCATCTTTCAAATTTCAATCGACGCTTCTAACACGGATAAAAAGAAAATACCCAGATTTTCAAACCACGTGACCAGGCGCAACCTATTCGACATTATAAAAACACTGCAGTTAACATTACATGGACTCTTCATTCAACTTATCATGGCGAAGAAAAAGAGAAAAAATATAAAAGCTTGACAAAGGAGTAAGACTCCAAAATATATTTTTTTAAAATAAACACTTGTTTATTTTAATAATTGCAATTTTGGCTCCAAACGTATTCAATACATATTTTATTTTAATATATATATATTAAAATGCTTAAATTCAACGTTATTTCACACGATTAATGTCAGCCGAATGGATACGGTCTTTGCTAATCGAGCCAGAGATGGCTCGTATTGCTGAGTTTGAATCTGTCAACTGGTGTTAATCGTGACACCCTGCACTGAAGATTCCCGAAAGGATGAAATACTAGTGTCTGTAGGTATTTAATTATTATAGTAAAAAAAAATATATATATATATATATATATATATATATATATATATATATATATATATATATATATATATATATACACACACACACACACATACCAGCATTTCAGCTCGGCGTTGCCCGGGTGTTTGGATGTGTGTGCTGAGCAAAAAAAAAAAAGTGGTAGTAGGAAGGCAGGCTCGAACCCGTACCGCAAAGGAGGAAAAGAACGGCGGGGGGGACCTGACGTCTTTGCTGTTACGACCACCGCCAAACTGGAAGTGACGTAGGCTTTAATTAAGGCTAGACGATCAAAAGGAGAGGATGACTTTCAAAAATATCAGCGAAAAAAGCGACTCCCCTCTGTAGAAAAAGTTGAAGGTGAAGATATTAATGTTTTTAGCCAATTTTCTGATATTTGTCGTCTGAAGGGTCGAACTTCAAAACAATACTGATCTTGTAAAAATCCGTCGCCTCTGTCGAAAGTTTTAGGCAGACATGCAAATATACATAAATACATACATTTATATATTGGTAACTAAAAATTTTCGACCCAAACCGATTAAAAAGCTTGTCTTATCTCTGAATACCCTTTATGTAAAATTTCAAATGTTCAGCCCAGAAATTGTATGAGTAATTTGGTAGAGATCGCCGAGGTCAATTTTTTTTTTTTTTTTTTTTTAACTTTGACCTCTATTATGACTCCTTAATATTTAATGTTTTGGACTCAAACAAAGTTATTAAGTTAGATCCGTGTCCAAGAAACCTATATCTAAAATTTCAAGTGTTTAGACCCAAAATTGGCGGAGTAGTTTGATAGAGTTCTCAAAGGTCAAATCGTTGAACTTTGACCTCCTAACAGCCAACTTTCTGTCCGAAAACGGATTACAAACATTTTCCCACATCTCAGTACCCTGTATATAAAATTTTGAGGCTGTAGACTGAAAATTGGCAGAGTTATTACGTTGGAAAATGTACATAGACATGTTCACTTTTACATATATACTAGCAGTTCCGCCCAGCTTTGCTCGGGCCCTATGTACTGTTCATAAGGTTATGTGCATATGTATATATTAAAAAGTGTGAATATGTAATGTAATGCCTTTCTGTATAATAGTCTTCCTTATCTATCATAGAAAAAAGACAGACAGACATTTTCACTTTTATAGATAGATAGATAGGATGCAATATATAGTAATGATTTAAAAAGTATATAAAAAAAAAGACTCCTGCGCCACCACCGAGAATTGAAACCAAAACGTTCAGCTCACAATTTATTTTGCCTCTGCCGTCAATGACTGTGCTATGAAAACATGTTTACTGCAAGGCTAAAAATTAAAACATGAACCAATAGCTACTACGTTATGCATTCGTAATGCCGGTGTTCGACCTTCACCTGGTAAATTTCATTTTTTTATTTTTATTTTTTATTTTCACACTTTTGCACCGATTTTTCCGGGCTAAAACCCAAATATAAAGTTTTGCATGGATTCAAATACCTTATATATGAAGTGTCATGTCTGTAGACCAAAAACTCTAGGAGTTTAGTAGGCAAAATTTGTTAAACACTGTATACATAAATATATATGGAAACAATTTTGTGTCTTCTATAAACTTTTTACTCAAATATTATGCAAGTATAAATCATGTAGAATATCTGCATGAATATAATTACACGTAATAGTTAACTAAAGATGATTATCCCATTAAAAAACCGAAGCAACTAATAGGAAATTAATTAAAATGAATGTTTAAAAGAATATGCAAATTAGCTAGATCTTTTGCTAGTGAATGCAATTCCACAACCCATATATAAGAAAATTGTATTTTCTTTTAAATAAATAGAAAAGAGGGGTTTTAATATGAATATCCATGCACACAAAAGAAAAACGAATTTATATATATATATATATATATATATATATATATATATATATATTATATGAAAGACTACAGAGATGAGATATATAAACACCAAGGGCAAATATTATCATTTATTAAAATCGAAACATACTTAACTCTGGTTAACTTAGATTCAGAACATATCCAGTTACGAGGTCCATCTGTAAAATTCTTGTAGATCACCATATTCATACGATCTTTGGATGGAACAATTAATACATTTTCATTCTAGTCTGAAGCCTAAAAAAGTTTTATGTTCGATACAACAGAAATACCAGATAAAATTTTTAAAAAATTCTCTTTTCCCATTGCATTCGAAAGATTATACTTTATACGGATGCCTTGCAAATGTGTCAATTTACATTTAATCAGGCATTTCATAGTCATACGTGCGTTATGAACTTTAATGTATGTTAAAAGATTGTGCAATATTAATTATCGATGAGTGTGATATATAATTTATCTATTTTAAAATGAATTGTTCCAAAATTGAATTATGTCATCTCGTCAATTAAAATACTTTAAATAAATACACAACAGCAATATAAGATGAAATGTAAAAAATGACTTTTCCATTGCATTTTCGGTAATTGGGCGATCCCATCCATAATATAAATCTCACCTATCTATTTAAATGTATGTATGTATGTATGTATGTATGTATGTATGTATGTATGCCTAAAACTTTCAACAAAGACAACAGATTTTCACAAGATCGGTATCCTTTTGAAGCTCGACCCTTTGAACGACAAATATCGAAAAACTGACTAAAAAGATTAATTCCTTCACCCTCAACTGGGCACTTTTCCACAGGGAGGGGTCGATACTTTCACAAGTCACTCCCTCTTTTTGATTAACTAGCCTTAATTTGAACCTACATCACTTCCGGTTTGGCGACGGGCGAAAGAAAGACATCACGTTTTTTTTTTTTTTACCTTCTTTTCCTCCTTTGCGGTATGGGTTCGAGCCTACCTACCTACTACCACTTTTTTTTTTTTTTTTTTTCAACACACCTCCAAACACCCGGGCAACGCCGGGCCCAAGCTAGTCGTCAAGAAAAGAGTAATAACATACGCGCATATATGAAATTATCTTAGTGCATTATATAGATGAAGGAATGAACACTACTGGTAAATATTGAGTGGGTATATATATATATATATATATATATATATATATATATAGAGAGAGAGAGAGAGAGAGAGAGAGATAGATAGATAGATGTAAAGGACAAATATTATCTTAAGTCATCATTTGAACAAATGAATTCCTTAAATGTCAAAAGACATTCAAAGAACGCAAACCGTTCTTGGAGACAGAGGAATGCGAACAAATATTAGACATGTTAGCCTGAAGAGAATGCCCATGGCGACAAAAAAAAAAAAAATCAATATAAAAGAAATAAAATAACAAATGAAAATCAAAAGAAGCTAAAAAAAAAAAAAAAAAAAAAAAAAAATTCAAACATTTACAAAAAAAAAAAAAAAAAAATTATTAAGTACCAAAATCTCTGACTATGCTCTACCAAGACCTACAGATAGTGGTGATTGTCGATTCCAAGCTAATATATCTAAAATATATCTACACATATCTTTCATGTAGTACAAGACAAACTTTTACTCAATCATGCTAAAAGACTCAACATCACCCAAGATCAAATAAGGGAGTCCATATCCATTTGCACTTGGCCAAAAACACCATGTTATTTTTTGCTTTTAATTTTAATTTTTTGCATTTTAAAAGTTTTTAAATTTTAAGTGCAGAGTTAAAAGATTTACTCAGTATTGATTGACTTGAAGCATTTATTCATAAAGTGATATGGGTGGAAAATAAATGTAAAGTTGTTTACCATAGTCGAGAGAAACCTCAATGCTCCCTTTTCATTAGCTAATATGCTAATGTGCAATGCAGACAGTACTTCTGTCCCAGGATTACTTCTTTGTGTATGTTCCGTTATGAAGTTTAAAATTTCAGATATCCGTCTAATTTGGATAAAAATCCATAATATGATGTTGCTTCTACAAAAAGTCTTAAGTTGAACAGGTTTTAAAGTGAAATATTTAAAGAAACTTAATTGGTGTTTAAGGACTTTGGATCAAATTCGCTGCATCTGGGGAAGTGTCACTCATATCACTCTTTCCTGCTTTTACAGAGTATAAAATAAACTTTAGAATCAAGTAGGGAATGCCGTCTTTTCTTCTCTGCAGACTCTTTTTTACAAAAGAGATGTTGATAGACTTTCTTTTTTCTCTTCTACTTTAATAAATGTTCGACCGAGTTCTAATTTCTGGTTCCTCCCAGCAAAACATTCACAGAAAAATATTCTCATTTCTTCCTTTGTGTACCTAAAACTAAACAGCACTTCCATGAACATTGTTTCTTTCCTAGTACTGTTCATCTGTGGAACAATATCATGGAACTGCTTCCCGGTTGACTATAGCATGGTTATTTTTCAAGTCCAATATTAAATTCTTATTGAGCTGTCCTGTTAAGTAATCAAGTTCAACCAGATCCAATCATGATCTGCAATTCCCAAAATATTTGTCTGACCATCCACAAACCATTAACCTTTGTCTTTGAGTAGCTTTTAAGCTTTGATATGCAAGGATTTGTTATCAAAAAAAAAATAAAATAAATAAAATAATTCACTGAGAAATCCTTTTGGAAATATATCTTGAATGCATTGATGCCTCCATTCAGTCTCAAGAGACAATGGCTACCTCTGTAAAGGTAGCTGCACATGTAATTGTGAAGTAAGAGTTGCACAATCTCTAATCACACTTTTCCGCAATCGGCACAGCTTTAGTCCAGTGGCAAGGTGAAGTGCTAGACGACTGGAAACAATGCCGAGATAAGCGAAGAGCCCCGATACAGCACCCCTGGAATTCTCAAATGGCCACTCATTTTAGTATTGACCAGGCTATATGTTGCTTAACTTCGGTGATCTAACAGGAACCGGTGTATCAACTTGATTATGCTGTATATTTGAATTCATTATTTATCAAGAAAAGAATCTATTATGAAATGGGCAAAAACAATTGCATGTAAATTTTTTTTTTTTTTTAATTTGAAACCGTGGCGACTAGAAATAACGAAGCACTTATCTTTTGACGATTGTATTTCTTTCACTGACACTCTTGCAAAGCTCACTACTGAGTGAAAAATATCTTTTCGACTTCTTTTTTTTTTTTTTTAATAAAACGAGCAAAGTCAAATTATTTAAACAATAAAAGGTTTAACAAAACAATATACTTTTTTTAAACAAAGGCTGTTTAAAAAACATCTGAAGAAATTCGAATGTTTACACCTTCAAGTATCAACATAAAATTCGATATATATTTAGAATTACACTTATTAAAAAATAAACACAGAAAAAATCTTTATAATGTACATACTCGTCATAGAACGAAGATGTCATATTCTAAAAAATCATATGGGTTTAGCTAGTAACTTTTCTATTCGGCTAGTAAATGAAAATATTGTGCGGGAGTGCCGCAAGTGTCTATCCTTGGACCTCTGTTGTTCCTAATATTCATTAATGACCTCCCTGATAAAATTGCCTCTGAGATGGGTATATATGTTGATGACACCACACTCTATATCAGGCACGACAGGAAAACAAATGAACACATATCTAAAGAAATGGCAGAAGCACTAGAGGATGACCTCAAATCTGTAGTGGAATGGAGACAAAAATAGATAGTCACGTTCAATGCTGCCAAGACTAAACTAGTTTCCTTCAATAATTACAAGAAACCTTCTCTACCACCAATAGCAATGGCCAACAACTATCTGAGAGTACATCTTTCAAACTCTTTGGCCTAACGTTCATAGGAAACAGGAGTTGGAACAATTACATTGAAAGCATTGCCAGGACCGCTGCAAAGAAGGTAGGCTCTCTCTACCATGCTAGAAAACTACTAACACCTGAAAGTATCCTATACCTTTATATTCGCCCCTGTATGAAGTATTGTGTCGTATTTGGGCTGGTGCATCTGCTACTAGTCTCTTCCTCCTAGACAAGGTTCAAAAGAGAGTCGCCAATCTGATAAGCCCTGAACTGACATCTAAGCTTCAGCCTCTGTCCCATCGATGAAATGATGCATCCCTCTGCCTGTTCTACAAGTATTTTAATAGAGAATGCTCTGACGAACTGCAAGCACTTGTGCCCCCACGACGTAAACACCCTCCACAAACCCGACAGGCATCTAAATCCCACCCCCACACAGTAGAGATCCCTAGATGTAAAAGATCTTTCTACTCCAGTAGTTTCTTCCCCAGAACAGCTAGACTTTGGAATTCCATTCCAGGTTCCTGCTTCCCCAACTGTACTAATGTGCAGAAGTTCAAGTGTAACGTGAACCGACATCTCCAACATCTTGCTGCTCAAATCCCTACATAGTACCCCAGTAGTTGTTGCTCCTGATAGTAGCTCCTTACACCAAAGTGGCAATGTGCCTTGTTTGGGGTAAAAAAAAAAAAAAAATTTAGTTGCCAAAGGTCAACTAAAGATAAATTTGTCCATAGAGCGCTGATACAGCACTTGCAATTCTCAAATGGTCACTCATTTTAGTATTGACCAAGCTCAATGTTGCTTAACTTCGGTGATCTAACAGGAACCGGTGTATCAACTTGATTATGCTGTCTATTTGAATTGTCAAATGGACAAAAACAATTGTATGAATAAAGGTTTTTTTTTTTTAATTTGGAACATACACATAGAACGATACGTATTATGTATACCTTAGAATCTATTAGGATAGAAGAAAGGTCAATATACTTGAGAGAGCAATAAAAACAAGAAAATGGTGAAAATATAAATTGACTTAATTACAGTATTTATTAATTCATCAAAAATGTAGAGAAATTTTAAAAAATACTTAATCCTCAACCCATGAATTTTTAAAGTCCTTTTCATTAAAACATAAAATCAACAAAAAATGCATTGCTGGTCAGCATAAATTTGAAAATACATAAAAAATATTTTGATAAAGTAAAAAAATTCAAGGGATCAGACAGAGGAATAAAGATAAAATGGCCATTGAAGTTTGGAATCCAATTGGCAGAATCCACAACCTGAGGTAAAAGATTAATAATAGTTTGTAGGAAATCAAAATATGAATATAGTGCTTCCTGGCAAGAAAAAAATTGAAAAGAGTAGTCCAATGGAAAAAAATTTAAATGATATAATTTGAAAAATGAAACCTAATTAATCTAATACTTAAAAGGAAAAAATATGTGTGTGTGTGGGGGGGGGTCTTGCAAAAACTTCCGACAGACGTGTTGGAACATGACAAAATCGATATCATTTTAAAGTCGGTCTTCTGGATGACAAATATCGAAAAATTGGCCAAAAACATTCATTCTTTCACCCTCAACTGGGAAGTTTTGTACAAGGAGGAATGTTCTCTTTTGTCAACATTTTTGCAAGTCATCATCTCTCATGGATTGGCTACGCTTAATTTCAATGCTTTCGACTTCTGCTTGTGCCATGGAAACATCGGCCAAGACATTACATTTTTCCCCCCCCCCTCTTTTTTGGGTTACTGCCTACTACCACTTTTTTTTTTCTTTTTTTTTATAACACCTTTCTCCATCCGGGCTGTCTACTGTTGTTTTGATTCCTCTCTCCCCTGTTACTACCACTTTTTTTTTCGGCGGTTCCTTACTACACCACCGACACACCCGGGCAACACCGGGTACCCTTGCTAGTAAAATAAAAAAACTAGAAAAGAATAAATACAGAAAAAACAAAACAAATACGATTGCTTTTGCTTGTTACACACACACACTATATATATATATATTAGAATACCTGCCCCAAACATCTGAAATGTGTGCATATTTATATTGAAAACTGAATAGTCTCCTCTTCAAATAAAATGCATTCATGGCAATGCGATTAATTCAAAGTGGGTAAATAGGTCTGCAAAGTGTTAAGGACATCTTCAAGAGGACAGAGTTCTAATCAGAAATTCTTGGACCGGAACTAGTAATTTCTTAGAAAAATGAAATTGTATTTAGCATCTTACATCCCACCAAGTTTGCCCAGATTGTTTTTGGTTTGCATTGCACTGTACAACCGAAGTTAATTACCCACTTACCGTTATGCCACTCAGGTTTATGATATATAGATTCATAAAATTAGAAGTAATTTTAAATGCAGTATCTTAGAATGAACAACATGTTGATGAGTAAGATTGTTCTTTTGTAATTTCTCGCACAAAATTAAAAGATAACACAGGAAAAAAAAAAGAAATGCAGAAGAGAAAATGAAAGAAAAATAAAGTAAAACAGTAGAAAAAAGAATGAAAGATAAAGAGAAAAACGAAAAACAAAGAACAGAACAAAGAAAAGAGCAGGAAAGAAAAAAAAAAACAGGAAAGAAAAAAAAACAGGAAAGAAAAAAAAACAGGAAAGAAAAAAAAACAGGAAAGAAAAAAAAACAGGAAAGAAAAAAGTAAAAAAAAACGAAGACAAAACAAGAAAAATCCAAATTGTCTGTGAAATAAAACAGCAGTGCTTAGACATTTCTGCAAAAATAGAATCAATTCTCTATGAGTCTTCTGGACACAGAGGTTCAATCCTTAGTATGCGCAATACTAAGAATACTTAAAACTTCTACCTGCCATGGCTGATGAATTGAGAGCCCATGGATTAAATTAAAGGTTCTGTTCGAATAATCTAAATTACCAATTCTGATCTTGAAAATTTCCAAACATTGTTTTTCATTTCATCCTTCACTATTTTGACCTCCATTTGCTTCGGCATTCATTTTAAAGTGGTTGGACTCGGTCTATCCAGAGAGTTTACTCCATTCTGAACAAATACTGACCAGGTGTAATAGATAGGAGTGTTAGTTGTTCTCGGTTCCAGCAGCAAACTCCATAAAGGTGAGGACTCACAATCAGCTCACATTTTCAGTTGGCCTTTACACAACCATGAGAGGAGACTGGATGGATGGTTTTGTGGATGAAGTCTTCTAGATAACAAAGAGCATGACCAAACGAACGATACTAGTGCACGTTGTTGGTATCTTCTCCTTGACCTGTAGCCGTGATGATAGAGCCAAGGTATTTGAAATAATCAACCTTTTCAAGGATTTTCCCTGTCGAGGGCAGTTGGTTGTTTTTCATTTGGGAGGAAACTAGAAATCAGAAACTTCATCTTTTGAGCATTGATCTTCATGCCAATCTTGGAGGTGTAAAACTGCATCTTATCTATTGCAGATTGGATATCAGCGAAACTTTCACTCACTAAAGCAATATCGTCTGTGTAAGTCATGGTCTAACAGTTGGAAATCACTGCCCACATTGGCATATCCTCTTGTTATTCCAACTAATGAACTTTCTGAAGATGGTTGGTTGTTTTTGCTTTACAGCTTATCAACCCTTTTCAGGTTATTTAATGTCGAGTCCAGTGATTTTGAAGAAATTTTCTTTTGATAGAATGTTTTTTTTTTTCAAGTCGGTTTCTAATTTAACCATAGTTGGGACCTTAACAGGTACTACCACTCTGGGCCAGTGTGGACCAGGGAGCAATAGCAATTAAAGGGTCGCGCCACACTCCCCAAAGTCCACAAGCTGAGGCCTCACCATCGGATATAGTTTAAGGTCATATCCAGGACCGTTCATAAAAGGAACATTAACTCAGTTTTAGCATAGTTTAATGGAAGATGACAGTGGTCTAATAGTTAATGATAAAAACCGATGACCTGGGTGTCCAAAGTTCAAATCCAGTTCGTCCCATAAAAAAAAAAAAAAAAAAAAAATCACTTTCACTTAGGATGTTGGCAGCCCTCCTGTAAGTACATGATATCTTTCTAGAAATAATTCTGACTACAAAAATATCGGGGAAACCAATACCAACAATAGAATCTTTGGATTCATTCGATATGATGAGCACAGTCTAATATATAAAATTTATAAATTAATATTTTCAAAACTATGCTGTCACTTTGGCATAATGGTAAGAATATTTACAAGACAAGACCAAAGTTCAATTCTCAATCGAGTCATACCAAAAAATACTCTGAATCATAAGGCAGGGATCAAGGGTAAGAGGAGTAAACCAGAGAAAGGAGTGGCACTCTCCCTACACATTGGTTTAGTGGTTAATTTAAAGGAAACCTTCAGCATGCGCTCGACTTTCGTCAACCACTTTACTTTTTTATACTCCCTAGATTTATATATTTTTTATACTCCCTAGATTTATATATTTTTTATACTCCCTAGATTTATATATTTTTTATACTCCCTAGATTTATATATTTTTTATACTCTCTAGATTTATAGCATAATCACATGTTAAAGACGCACACATGCAACTGCACTGAACGATGGGGTCATTATTGATATTGTCGGTGGTGAAAGGTCAATCATTTGACGCATGCAGCTGTCGAGGTGAGTGCATCTGCAGAAGAGCAGGTCACATATATAGACCAGAGAAAAGGGCAAGAGAGAAAAAGCATAGTCAACCAGCAAAGCAACATTAGCAGGAGATCGTGATTCCATTCACCTAACCAAACTCAGTCTCTAGCTCAGCATACATACATGAGGCAATAAAGAAATAATATTTTCTATATTTTTATATAAAACGAAGGTGTTACAAGTTTTTTCTGGCTGGCGTAAAATCGACTGCATAACACCAGTTCTTGCCAGATCACCAAAGTTAAGCAACGATGAGCCTAACCAATACCAGATGGGTCACCATTTGAGAGGGCTAGGCGTTGTATGTACCGTGCAGAGTTGTAGAAATTTTCAAGTTGGTATCTAAGGGCACATTTAACTCATAGAGGGTTGGTTGGTTGGTTGTTTTTGTTTTACGGCATATCAACCCTTTTGAGTTATTTAATGCCAAATCCAGTGATTTTGAAGAACAATTTTTTAATAGAGTATATTTGTTTTTGTAAGTCAGTTTCTATTTAACCCATAGTTGGGACCCTAACAGGTACTACCACTCTGGATCAGAGTGGACCTGGGAGCAATGGCAATTAAAGGGTGGCTCCACACTTCGCAAAGCCAGCAAGCTGGGGCTTCACCATCGGATATAGTTTAAGGTCATATCCAGGACCAACTCACGGAGGGAAATACATCCTCAAATCAAGCCAAAAAGCAATGGCCTTTACTTGTCTTCCCGAGACTACCATGGCTCTACAAATTGAAATAGATTTATGTAAATTTGTGTCATGTCGGTTGCTAGGATACCCCTGAACATATGGCCAACACTTGGAATTGATTAACTCAAAAGTTTTAAAGGTATTTAAAAAATGCAATTTTCTTTGGTCTGTCACTTTAAACTTTCAAATAGCATCTTCATTGCTAAACATACGGACAAAATAAATGCATCATAAAAATACCCGTTCTTGTATTATTCCTTTTCCATCAAATTCCGACTTTTTTTCATTAACTCTGAGGTCTTTTATTCAGCATAATGGCTATTTGACATTCCCTTAAGATTCCATTAACCGTAACTCATTTTCAATTGGAGAAAACCAACGTTAAGGTTATCTAAGCACCTTACGTCAAAAATAATCCTTTGTTTCATTCTGCAATCGCAAATTGAACATCTCCCAGCTAATTCCCAAAGACAGCAAATCCATAAAAGGAAACTGAACACAGGACCCAACATTTTCAAATGTGTGGCTTGCAATCTAACTATTTTGGTAGTCTCATTATCTATCTATCAGACTGTTTCGGTAGCCTCATTATCCTTCTATTAACCTATTTCAGATGGCGATAGCAGGCTTTTGTTTCATTAGCCAAATTAATTGGGACTTCTACCCAGCCGTGGCTGATGGAATGAAAGCATGCTACCCCTGTGGGTTGAATAAAGAAATCCGTTTGAGATTCTGGGCTGATTCCAGAGTCAGACAGAAAGATTTCCTGGACACCTATATGTTACAACTGAAGAAGATCAGAGGTTACATCGATCAAGACGTGAAAATGACATTAAAAATGAGAAAAATAGTCCAAACAATCTAAATAATACGAAGCTCCATGATTAGTTTATAAAATTAATATCCTAAAGCACTCATTTCTATAAATTCAGCAAAATTTACTTGAAGGAGATGCTCAAACAACTAAAGAGCGAGAATAACACCCTAAAGAATTGATATAAAAGGATTATTCTTAAAACTTGTTTGAATTATTGACACTGTTGCATGGCGAATTGTGTGTTGAAGATGATCCCACACAAGAGACGATCCACAAATGCTTTGAATTTCATTTCACGATCAAATCAAGGGAAGCTAAATTTCCCTAAATAGTCGTGTAAATTAAGAAAGCAATCGGCAAACAATAAGCCCCTTGTGTCTGCAGATTCAACCGAACGTCTATTGAAGATATTTTATTTTCAGGAGAGGGAGAGAAAGTCTTTTGAGGCTTTCTTTTGAAGAGTTCTTGAAAGACATTATTTATCCTCAAGGTGATAACTACACACTTTGAAATTACAAAATATCGATTGGAATTATTACCATTTTTAATGTGACTTCAACTTGTACATACACACCCCAAACACTTATACATATACACATACACTCACCATACACACACCTACCACACATATATATATACACACACACACACACCTACCACACATATATACACACACACACACACCTACCACACATATATATATATACACACACACACACCTACCACACATATATATATATACACACACACACACCTACCACACATATATATATATACACACACACACCTACCACACATATATATATATATATATACACACACCTACCACACATATATATATATATACACACACACACACACACTACCACATATATATATATATATACACACACACACCTACCACACACATATATATATATATATACACACACACCTACCACACACACACATATATATATATATATATATACACACACACACACCTACCACACACACATATATATATATATATATATACACACACACCTACCACACACACATATATATATATATACACACACACACACACACCTACCACACACACACATATATATATACACACACACACCTACCACACACACACATATATATATATATATATACACACCTACCACACACACATATACACACACACACCTACCACACACACATATATATACACACACACACCTACCACACACACATATATATACACACACACACCTACCACACACACATATATATACACACACACCTACCACATATATATAGATTATATATATATATATATACACACACACACCTACCACACACATATATATACACACACACACACCTACCACACACATATATACACACACACCTACCACACACACCTACCACACACATATATATATATATATATATACACACACCCACGCACCTACCACACATATATATATATACACACACACACCTACCACACATATATATATATATACACACACACACCTACCACACACATATATATACACACACACACACCTACCACACATATATATATACACACACACACACCTACCACACATATATATACACACACACACACACCTACCACACATATATATATATACATACACACACACCTACCACACATATATTATATACACACATCTATCACACACATATATATATATACACACACCTACCACACATATATATATACACACACACACACACCTACCACACATATATATACACACACACACTTACCACACATATATATACACACACACACTTACCACACATATATATACACACACACACTTACCACACATATATATACACACACACACTTACCACACATATATATATATATACACACACACACACACACACACCTACCACACATATACACACACACACCTACCACACATATATATACACACACACACACACACCCACCACACATATATATATACACATAATTACTGCCACTTCTTGAGAGAAGCTTGTCATTTCTTCAGGTTAATGCTGAGCATCCACATCTGTAGCTCTTCAACCCAGTGCCATTCCTGCATAATCGTTTATAGATATGGCAGGAAAATTTGCCAGCATTTGGTGGTGCTTATGGAGGGACTTCATTATGCACCTTTTAATGTCAACATACATATATACATTTAAGCAAACATCGTAAAAAACAAATTATTCTGCTTAATTATACCAATTTTATTTTTTCACTTTTCTAATGATCGTTTTTGTGTTAATATATAAAAAAAAAATTAGTACCTGCTCCATATGAACCACAGACGTTTTCGATTCTTTGTTGAATCATCATCATTGGTTAAGAATGCTGGATTAAAGTTACTTAGCCAAGCGGTGGCCGTGACGTTGGATTAACTGTGTGTGGGGTTGCAGTCTGCAAATTCGTGGCTGATGTATATATGAAAAATTAAATTACTGATGTGAGTCTACCATTTTAGGTGAATAGTTTAGTCATATAGCTAAATAAATTGTTTATTTGATGTTTAATCAAACCGTTTCGTAACATGCGTTATGGTTGAATCAAAATAAAATGACTGACAGACCTTAACCGATTGAGTAGTTTCCTTCCTTATTTATAAAACACTAGCGAGGGGTACCCGGCGTTGCCTGGGTGTTTTTCGGGGTATGTGAAAAAAACTAAAAAATGTGAAAAAAAAAACAGGTGCCCGTGAAAAAAAAAATGAAGCCTTCACGACGCGCAGTTGGAAAATAGTAAAGTGTTAAAAAAACAGGTGCGCGTTTTTGACTGACGTGACAGCGATAGGTATTCAGCAGTTAGCATTTTGTGCGAGACAGTTTTGAATGAGGTGAATAAATCAGTTTGTTTTTAAAAACCCGCTCCTTGTTTATTAGAAGGAGCGAAATGAAAACTACAGTCTGATATGACGAAGTCGACATTGAACAAACGTTACTTAGCTCTCTTGAGACAACTGGCTTTCGGCCTGTGATTAGGAGTCGAGTTTCACTTTTTTTTTATACCGAAAACCGAATGTAACACATGCCGATGCGGGAAATGTCGAATAATTAATATTTGAAAGTCAATAAAATTAAATAGACAGGCGAGCTCCATGGATAACTCTGAGATATTACAATTTATAGATGATATAAAAAGTTTTAAGAAGTTGTGAACCGAGCAAGCGCTTCTCTGAAAGAAGCCTTTTGTGGACATCGAGGAAAAGCGTACATACATACATATATTTCCGCTTTTATATATATAGATGGCAGTTCACAACAACGTTTTGCTTAGTCATAAATTTAATATTCTTAGTTAAAAACAAAAAAAACAAAAAAAAAAACAAAGCTTGATCAATTTGTGATTTTTGGAATGTGACATCTTCGTTTTGTGACAGGTGTAAGTTATATGCATTACATTCTGTTATTTTCTCCTTTCAATTATGTAGAAAAGTAAATTTTAAGCTCATAATTTTAAGGCGCTTTTGGCTATTTCCTGAAAATCAAGTTAATAAAAAATGGGTCCACAGCAAATTCTGGACATTGTAATCAGACATTTTGAAAAGAAAAAACTAAAGTAAAATCAACCGTATCCTTACTATATTATTTTGATGTAATAAAAAAAAAATAAAAAAAAAAATTAAAAAAAAACAACAAAAAAACAAACAAAAAAAAAACACAAAAATAATTTAAAACAGAGAAAAAAAAATGTCCAAGTAAGTAGAAAAGTAACCTTTCTTGCATTTGGTAATATTTATTTGTTCATTGCACCGTTTTTATATTTGTTAATTATTATCTATCACCAAAAAAAGTAAATATTTCTGTTATTTTGTACATTATGCTTCGAAATATTGGAAACTTTTTGATAAGCATATTTATTTTAATAATAAAAAGAAGAAAAAAAATACAACCAAACAATGAGTAGGATTTTTTTCAAATCATGCTAATTTTAATGAAAATTATTCAGTTTAAAATTTGTTTTATTAAAGTTGTACAACAAACTTTGTAATGTATACTTCTAAGTATTAATAGCAAAGGGATAAAAAATATAACTTGGCTAGCAGTTCAGCCTGGCTTTGCTCAGGCCCTATACAGTATTCATAAATTTATGTGCATATATATATATATATATATATATATATATATATATATTAAAACGTTTGACTCATATCCAGGTAACCTACATCTAAATTTCAAGTGTTTAGACCAAAAATTGGCAGAAGAGTCTGGTAGAGTCTGCAAAGGCCAACTTCAACTTTAACTTCTTGAAAGCCAAATTTTTGCACAAAAAAAAAAAAAAAAAAAAAAAGAAGCTTGCTGCGTATCTGCATTTATTTAAAATTTCAAATGTTTAGACTCCAAATTTGCTGAATAGTTTGCTAGAGACTGCAAAAGTCAAATCTATTGATCTTTGACCCCTTGGCCAAAAACTGATTAAAAAGCTTGTCCTATATCTGAATACACTTTATGTAAAATTTCAAATGCTTAGAGAGAAAATTGACTGAGTAATTTGGTGGAGACCGCAGAGGTCAAATTTGTTTGAACTTTGACCCCCAACTTCGACCCTTTAACATGTTTTGGGCTCAAATCAAATTCAAGAGTTTCATCCATGTTCAAGTAACCTACATCTAAAATTTCAAGTGTTTAGATCCAAAATTGACGAAGGAGTTTGGTAGAGTTTTCAAAAGTCAAATCGTTGAACTTTGACCCCTTGAAAGCCAAATTTCTGTCTGAAAACTGATTAAAAAGATTTTCTCAAATCTCAATACCTCTTATGTAAAATCTCGAGTCCACAGCAAATTCTGGACATTGTAATTGAAAGTAGTTTGCTACGGAAGATTACACACAGACACACATATACACACACACAGACAATTTCACTTTTATAGATATACTAGCAGTTCCGCCCGGCTTTGCTCGGGCCCTACGTACTGTTCATAGCTTCATGTGCATATGTATATATTAAAAAGTGTGAATATGTACGGTAATGCCTTTCTACATAATAGGCTTCCTTAACTACCATAGAGAAAGTTGGTGGAGACCGCAGACGTCCATTGTTTTTTATTTTAGGTTAAAATCAAATTAAAATGTTTGACCCATGTCCAAGTAACCTACATCTAAAATTTCAAGTGTTTAGACCCCAAATTACCAGAGGAGTTTGGTAGAGTCTGCAACAGTGAACTCTAAACATTTACCCCTTGCCAGCCAAAATTTTGCCCAAAAATTGATTAAAAAGCTTGCTGCGTATCTAAATACCCTTTATGTAAAATTTTAAATGTTTAGACCCAAAATTGGCTTAATAGTTTGCTAGAAACCACAAAGGTAAAATCTTTTAAACTTTGACTCCTTGGAAGCCAACTTTTCAGCAAGAAAATGATTAAAAAGCTTGCCCTATGTCTGAATACACTTTATGTAAAATTTCAAATGCTTAGAGAAAAAATTGGCCGAGTAATTTGGTAGAGACAGCAGAAGTCAATTTTTTTTTTAAACTTTGACCCCAATTATGACCTCTTAGCATTTGTTTTGGGCTCAAATCAAATTATAAAGTTTGATCCATGTCCAAGTAACCTATATCTAAAATTTCAAGTGTTTAGACCCAAAATTGGAGGAGTTTCATAGAGTTCTCAAAGGTCAAATAATTGAATTTTGACCCCATAACAGCCCAATTTCTGGCCGAAAACCAATGAAAAAGATTTTCCCAAATCTCACTTCAAAGCTCGAATCTGTAGACAGAAAATTGACAGAGTTATTTGGTAGGGAAGTGTACACAGACAGACAGACACGTTCACTTTTATAGATATACTAGTATAGGTGCCCGGCGTTGCCAAAGTGTTTGGAGGTGTATGTTGAGAAAAAAAAAAAAAAAAGTGGTAGTAGGAAGGCAGGCTCGAACCCGTACTGTGAAGGAGGAAAAGAATGGGAGGAAAAAATGTGACGTTTTTGCTGTTACGACATCTGCCAAACCGGAAGTGACGTAGGTTTAAATTAAGGCTAGACAATTGAAAAGAGAGGATGACTTTCGAAAATATCGTCGAAAAAAGCGACCCCTCCCTGTAGAAAAGTGCCCAGTTGAGGGTGAAGAAAATGTTTTTAGCCAATTTTTCGGTATTTGTCGTCTGAAGGGTCGATCTTGTGAAAATCAGTCGCCTCTGTCAAAAGTTTTAGGCAGACATGCAAACATACATACATAGATTTATATATTTGTAGCTCAAATTTTTGACTCAAACTGAAATGCAAATATACATGCATACATTTATATATTGGTAACTAAAAATTTTCGACCCAAACCGATTAAAAAGCTTGCCCGATCTCTGAATACCCTTTATCTAAAATTTCAAATGTTTAGACCAGAAATTGTCAGAGTAATTTGGTAGAGACTGCATAGGTCATTTTTTTTTTTTTTTTTTTTTTTTTAAAACTTTGACCCCTATTATGGCCTCCTAAGATTTATTGTTTTGGGCTCAAATCAAGTTATTAAGTTAGATCCATGTCCAAGGAACCTATATCTAAAATTTCAAGTGTTTATACTCAAAATTGGCAGAGGAGTTTGGTAGAGTTCTCAAAGGTCAAATCGTTGAACTTTGACCTCTTAACAGCCAAATTTCTGGGCGAAAACGGATTATGAAGATTTTCCCAAATCTCAATACCCTGTATATCAAATTTCGAGTTTGGAGACTGAAAATTGACAGAGTTATTGTGTAGGGCAATGTACACAGACAGACAGACACGTTCACTTTTATAGATATATAGATAGACAGATAATAAATGCATTTGGATTATTCAGATTGATGTTCTTATCTTAGATACTATTTGCATAACGTAATGTAACCTTCGACCTTCTTCAGGCAAGTTTTGTTCAATTCAAGAATCTGTATAGAATTTTGGCAAAATGGATAAAAGTGCTGTATTAAATCAGTTCAATGTAACATTCTTCTTAAAGTTTATAGTTCATTCCCCAGGACAGGCTACTAAGTGCAGCAATCACTTAAGACTTCTACCCACTCATGGCTAATAGCACGAGAACAAGCTACCCTCGTGGATTAAATAAAGAGTTCTGTCCAAAATTATATGCAGATTCTCGAGTTCGCCACTATGCCCCTGAAGGTAATCAGAGGTTACATTGTCCAAAACGTTTATAAGAAAAACATTCAGGATGAGAGCAGTAGTCAGAATTCAAATTATCAATCCTCATCTAAAAAGAAAAGAAAATTCTGAAACAAAAACTTAATTACGGATGACAAAAAAAAAAAAAAAATTATTTTCAATGATTATCAAATTAAAACAGAAGTAGACTTACCCTGTTTGAATAGGCAAGTTCCATTGACTCCGAGGATAGTTTGCACAAGGCATCAATTAGATGATGTAAAGCAACATCGTCAAGATACCTGAGGAGAAAAATAGAAAACAAGTTTAAGAAAGATTATATAATTTGAAAACGTTTCTTTAAGTTGCTTCTTTTTTTTTTTTTTTTTTTTTTTTTTTATTAGGGGTAGGCTATAGAAACAAAATTTTTCAAATAAATGCCAAAAGTGACTTATTACCTTCATTTATATGTAAATAGATGGGAACAAGTGATTTCAAGCATTTCCCAACAGTTTCTGCCATGTAGAGGTGTCTTTGGGCCCATGGGAGGTGCATTTTGGAAAATCCATGATTTCCGACCATTTTTGGCTAATTTTGGGGTAATTTTGACCCATTTTGGACTCTGAGATACCCTAAAAAAGCCCTATACTTGTGGGATAGCCAATGGGAATGTTAGATTTAATGATACAAATGCATTTATAGTCAAAAAATGCACCCTGTGGCTTTCAATAAATGATTAAGTGTGTTCGGGGACGAAATTTGGGCCATTTTCATGCGTCGACGCGGTCAAATCACGTTTGGGGCCAGCGACCCTCCAATTTTGACCCGTTTTGAAAAAAATCACTTGTTCCCATCTATTTACATATAAATGAAGGTAATAAGCCACTTTTGGCATTTATTTGAAAAATTTTGTTTCTATAGCCTACCCCTATTTTTATAGAAATCACTCCAGACAAGTAAAGTAAGACGCTAAGAAGAACAAAAAGCGATTATTGCAAAAAAAAAGAAAACAAAAAGGAGGTGCCTATAACCTCCTTTACAGGATAAGATTATAGGTAGGAGGAAAGCAGTCAGTTGGGAGAGAGCTTCAGAAGCCTACATTTCTTGGAAAGAAGCTACTGGAATAGAAAGTTGTATTACAAGGAGGTATTAAAACGTTGAATTGATGGAGACCATCGGACCAATGAGTCAAACGATAAGGTAATTCTGAAAAACATATGCCATAATAGTATTTACAGAAAAGAGACAAAGACCAACAACATTACATCCATGAAGGAAATTGCAGAGAAGAAAGGGTATTGCTAATCAATAAGTTTCTTATCAAAAACCTTCAAATTGGACGGAGATTCCCTAGCCCAAATATGACAACAGTACTCCATATATGGCCTTATAGTATTTTTATAGACAGAATAGTCTCAGGTGTGAGAAAGTGTTTAAAGTGATCGATAGAACCGATCATGCAATATATTAGTAAAAAAAGCACTTCAATGCTTCCGGCAAGTTAAAATGCAAAATGTTCATTTCAACTTGCCGACACATATCTTTTGTGCATGCGTAAAATCATTCATAGCTCTTACCGGTTTAAGCTTAAATATTTTTTTTTTTTTTTTTTTTTTTTTTACATGGAGGTCACCACTTATCAAGGCCCAGAAGCCACTCGGGGATAAGGGTTGTTGCGTGTACAGTAATCAATAGAATAGTGTTGTAGTAATCGTTAGTATTGGAGATTTGATAAAGCGTCTTACTTAAAGGGGGCGGTTCATCAGGAACTTGTTTATGTTGGACTTGAAGATATACAAGTTGTAAGAAGATGGGGAAACAGGCAAACGGAAGAAAGTTCCACAGGCGTATACGTCTAAGAAAGAAGCTTTGTTCATGGAATCTACGCTTTGATTTAGATACAGATAAAGAGTGGGGAAAATTATTGACAGTGTTTTTTTTTTTTTAACACAGATTTTCCTTATCTATCTGTCGATAGCTCAAACGGTAGGGAATACGACTGGAATGCTAAATGTTTTGGTTTCAATTCTAGCTGATGACACTCAAGTCATTGTTTTTTTTTTAAACTTGTAATTAGTAATATACATTATACTAGCAGTTTAGTCTGGCTTTGCTCGGGCCCTATTACTGTTCATAACTTTATGTGTATATGCATATACAGTAACGTCCAAAACCAAGGGACAGAATTTTAAAACCTAACATTTGTAAGAAATAACTGAAAAACTGAAATTTTGACAACTGGTATACTAATAATAACATACTAAAATTTGAATCATTTGCAAAGGATAGAAAAAGAATTACAACCATTATTTATTTTCAAAATAGGAACGTCCAAAAGTAAGGGACAAAATTAAGAAAAACAATATGCTATATTCAAATTTTTGGATTTCCTCTAAAGAATAAGTCTTACTTAGTAATTTGTAAATGTTGCATCAGCCGGCACCATCGCGAAACACCAAAAACTTGATTACTCTGTGAGACAAGCTATTGTGAAGTTATATAAAACATTCCTAGGACCAAAATTTTATTTATTTTCAATCATTTTTTTTAAAACAAAAACTTTGGGACTATTATGGATTCGTTTCATTGACAGAAATAAATATCAGTGATTTGTGGTAGTCATGGCTCCAGAATCATGACATGCACTTTTGTTGTATACTTTGGCTAATACACTTTGTTAATTCTACCACCGTGTGTTGTCTTGATTATTACCGGCAAGCAAGGCCACAACAATAATTTTGTTAGGTTAATTATGGTTTGAGAAAGTTTTAATAAAATTTTTGAATTGTGACATGAGAATAATGCCTTATATGGTAGACAAAAATCACGGAACTTCTCTACAACCACTTTTTTTTTCAGAAAAGAGGTAGCTAGTCTTATTTACTTTATCATTATTTACATGGTAAATGTGCGATTGAGCTTTAATCTCTACACCCTCCTCCTGTAAGAACAGCCATGCCAAAACTCTACTCCCTACAACCATTGTAAATGATTTCTTTGAGTAACTAAAAGTAAATGCTAAAAAACTTCTTTCGGAGAACTTCTCAATCTGTGGAATACAATGCCACAAGGTTGCTTCCCAACTAAGTACAACATGGTCGTTTTCCAGTCAAACGTAATCAAATTTTTTTTTAGCCGTTCACTTAAATAATCAAATTCCAACCATTTCATGCATTGTTTCCAATCCTCTGAAAGTTTTCTCCACTATCCTCTTGGAAAATTCATTAACCTTATCCTCGAGTGTTCTTCGGGACTAGATAAGTGGTAACACTTTAGTAAAAACAAAAAAAAAAAAATCTAATCATTGCCAGAGTTCAATGAAATTGATAATTACTTTTCAATTCTTTTCTTTAAGATGTGGCGGCATAAAAGAACTGTATTGAAAGTGAATCTGATTGAAGCGTTGCATGATAGACAACCTTGAAAATGAAGCCATGCAAAAAAAAAAAAAAAAAAAAAAGTGAAAGGACGAAAGATGGACGAAATGACCTCATGATGGATAAACAAATCAAAAGAGGTCTCATATTTAATTATATAGCCTGACAAAGTCAATACATATTGGTGAATCGCATGATTAATTTAATATGCAATGTACTGATGCAACTTGTATAAACATTAAAAAACAAATCAATAAGTCAACGTTTGCGGAAATGGGAGATAACGGCATCAGGATGTGCATGTTCAGCACAGTCTGTGGAATTGGCAAATCCAGTTCATATCCCGCGTTTCTGAAAGGGATCAATACTTTTTTTCTACTTTCTAAGCTCTACTTATAAGTATTTCCTTGCGGTCAAACGAAGGCAGAATTAAATATAAGCTAGTTTTCTACGTAAGGAAAATATTGGTCCAAAATTCTGGGTTGTGACAATAAAAATTGCCTTGGTCAAGAAGGATTGGTTATGTATTCAAGTATGATAGTGAAATATGGGAGAAAAATAGCGTGAAAACACTTATTACATGAAAATGATATAATGGAATTTTAGCCAAAAAATGAAATGAATCTATGATAACAAAGTCGTATTCCTGTCTGTCTGTTTGTTCACAATTTTATGCACAAAAAGGTACACCGTTTTACAAATAAATTTTAATACTTAAAATGAACTCTCATATATCTTTATTCCTGCAGGATTTCTCTATATACCATTTATTCCAAACTAGCCTGGGTGCCTGGCATTGCCCGGGTGTTTGGCGGTGTGTGTCGAGCAAAAAAAAAAAAAAAAAGTCGGAGTAGGCAGGTAGGCTCAAACCTATACCGCGAAGGAGGAAAAGAATGTGAAATAAAAAGAAAAAAAACGTGACGTCTTTACCGTGGTGTCCCCGCCAAACCAAAAATAGCAAAGGTTTTAATTAAGGCTAGTCAATCTAAAAGAGGCTATAACTTTCGAAAATATTGGCGAAAAAAGCAACCCCGCCTTGTAGAAAAGTGCCCAGTTGAAGGTGCAGCTTTTAGCTAATTTTTCAATATTTGTTGTCAGAACGGTCGAGCTTCAAAACGATACAGATCTCGTGAAAATCCGTCACCTCTGTCGAAAGTTTTAGGCAAACATACATACATACATTTAAACAGACAGGTGAGATTTATATTATAGACTAGCGGGAGTACCCGGCGTTGTTGCCCGGGTGTTTCGAGGTGTGTTTGCTCTTAAATCAAAAAGAAACACGGGAGGGGGGGATAATAAAAAGTTTTGCTAAGTAGATAGGATCGAACCCGAAGCCCTGAGGCAAAGTTGGAAAATAAAATGTGAAAAAAACATGACACGTTAACCGCTTGGCCAGCAAGAATGAGTTACTGAAAGAAGTTTGAATTTATTTAAGTAAGAGAATTGACAGGTGCCCGCACTTAATGACATAAAGTGGAAGTCGTAGAGTGAATATTTTATGTGAGCATTATGACGACGTAATCAATAGTTATTCAGCAGTTAACATTTTATGCGGGACAGTTTTTAATGAGGTCAATAACACGGTTTGTTTGTTTTTACCCAACTTTGGGGAAAACCAGCTCCCCAGTTTATTAGAGGAGTGTCTCGTCTCGAAATGAAAGCAACCGTCTGATATGACGATGATAAGCCGACATTGACCAAACGTTACATCGCTTTCTGGAGACCACTGCAGTGGGCCAGAGAGTCGAATCAAGTTTCGCTTGTTTTTTATACCGAAAAATGAAAGCAACACGCGGCACTCCGAAAATGTTGAACATTTAACCTTTCAAAGTTGGCAAATTAAATAGACAGGCGAACCCCGTTGTTAACTCGTAGATATTATCATTTAGACAGCATATGAAAAGTTTTTAAAATGAGCGACGGCCTCGAGAACCCACCAGAAAAAAGCCTTTTGTAGACATACATACACACATTTTCACATTATATATATATATATATATATGACTAGCGGGGGCGGCCAGCGTTGCCTTTGTGTGTGTTGGGGAGGGGGGTAAAGTAGAACAAAATGGAAAAAAGAATCTTTTGTTGTAAAAGAAAAAAAAGGGGGGGTGGCAGGTAGGCTCGAACCTGATGCCTTGAGACCAATAGGCTGAAAACATACAACTGCGCTATGACAACGAAAGCAATGTAAGACGTTAAATTTAGCATTTAAAACGTGAATGACTTTAAACAGGTGCTTGATTTTATTAATGTCAGACATCACGCAGTTAACTATTTCTGCGAGACAGTTTTTTTTTTTTTGTCTTATTTTTTCTCTCCCCTAACTTGTTGGGAGGGGGAGCCCAAATGAACAGCAATTGTCTGATATGATGGTTTTCATTGACATTGATCAAAGCGTTCATTGCTTTTTTGGACGTGCCGCAGGAGTGCTGAGGTTTCGCTAACTGAAAAGCCAAAGACACGTGTGGGCCAATAAATATGGTGAAAATCACGCATAACAGTTGCCTAACTTAAAGATACACACCGAGTTGTTTCGTAAATCTTAGATATTATCATCTCGGTAGTATATAAAAAGTTATAAGAATGAGCGACCAACTCGAGAACCACCCCGAAAAAAGCCTTTGCCGGATATACACAAAAAAATGCACACACAAACACATTAACACACATTTTGCCTTTTATATATATATATATATATATATATATATATATATATATATATATATATATACACACACTAGCGAGGGATACCCAACGTTGCCCCCGGGTGTTTGGAGGTGTGCGTGTTGGGAGGGGGGGTAGATCAAAACAACCCTGTTTAAAGAAAAAAAAAAACGTTGGCCAAGTGTTTGGAGGTGTAAAAGAAAAAAAAAGTTTCAGTAGGAAGGTAGGCTTGAACCCTGAAGTCTTGACACGAAGGTGGAAATGAAAAAAATCCTGAGACCTAACCATCTTGGCCATGAGGGGAGAGGAAGTGATAAGTGTCTTAAGTTAACGTTTATAAAGTGAAATTGACAGGTGCGAGAAAGTTAAGTTGTGTGATGTTTGACTTAGTTTTGCGCTGCAAGCCTGTTTCTGTTTCCCCCACCCCATCATTCGCTTTTTTTATACTGAAAAGCGCAATGAAGACGAAAATAGGGCGTAAAAGTTGGGCAAATTAAAGATAGCCACGACCCCCATTCTTAAGTCGTAGATATTATGATTTAGACAGCATACAAAAAGTTTTAAGGAGTGAGCCAACCGAGAAGCCCGGCGAAAAAAGCCTTTGGCGGACATACAGAAAAATGCACACACACACATTTTCACGTTTATATATATATATATATATATATATATATATATATATATATAGATGAATCAACCAGGGGCGAAGATGGGACTAGTGCCACTCGTGCCCGGCACAACCAATAACTCGGTCAATGTTATTCAAAATGGATTAAAAAATAAATTGTTTGACAGAGAAATGTAGCCGAGAAGTGAGAAATTATCAAAGTCGGGTGCCCAACTCCTTTATTGGTGAATAAGGTTAGAACTCGTTCGTTCCAATCCAAATGGTTTAATGACATTGACTGGCATTAGGTGCGAGTAAATCTGAGGAAAAACTATTGTTGGACTTGCTTGCTTTTCACGTCTAAATCAGGACAATCATGGACTGATACTGGCAAGGTACATTAGTCAATCTGTGCTATACAATGGAGAGTCACGCAATAGCAATTATGATGACTTACTTCGGGTCCACGGACCACGGGTTGGGAAATTAAGTTGACAGAGAGCGGGGAGGGGGGCACGAGTAGCAATAATAGGCTAGAGTCGCCACTGGAATCAATATTCAAGAGATTATCTCATTTCCATATTACATATAGGAAAATCTGTTTTTATAATTAGTTATAAATTTTTAATCGAAATTAGAAATACAGCTGTTTTAAGTATTCTATTTAGAAATATTATATAAAGTTTATTTAATTTCTTTAACCAACACCTGCTGCATTTAAAAATGGAAGTAAGTTTTCATTTAACTTAAGAGTTATTTCCCTTTAAGCTAAGAGACTTTATTTCACTGTTTTAATGTCATAGATGAAGATGACTATGTCTTATGCTTCAAAATCTAAAGTATGGTGTTACAAGAAAATCATAACTTCATTTATCTTAGATAATATGTGACTAAAGCCCGACAATGTTTTTTATCTGGCAACGCTGGGTAAGTACAGTTAGTTTATGGATAAAAATTAACAGTTTTACAATGGAGTGATATCGTCTATGTTTTAAAAAAGTTTGATTTATCTCCCTAAAATGGCTAAAATGGCACCAGTTGAAGACTACAAATGTTAATTGAATTTCTTTAAAAAATACTTGATAATTTTCCATAATTTTTAGTGTATTTTCCAATAAGTATTTTTTAAGTTTTTCTGTCATTTTATTCTTAACTGCCATATTTCACTATCTTGACTACATGCAAAAAGCACTAAAGAATTAGTCCATCACTGAATGAGAACAAGAATTGATGAAGAATAGCATTAGAACAGATACTACACTTTGCTCCACAATTTACGGTTACAATAGTTCCTAAATTATTAATTTTTAATTTGTAATGTAAAAGTTTAAAATGGTATTTTAAGTAGTTTGTTATGCTTAAATTTGGAGCATGTTAGCATGGCACTACTTCCCTGTTAACTACAACATGGTTAGCTTCAAATGTAATGTCAGCAAATATTTTTTGTTCATTCCATTCATCGTTCTCAATCCTCAACACCACGCAACAATCAATCCATGTTATTAATATATACCTTGAATGGCTTTTAGCCTTTATGTGGTGATACATTGGAAAAAAAGAAAGAAAAAAAAAAAGTGATACGAGATGTGTAATACAATGGATGCATAATGTGAGTCTTAAAGACCGGCTTAGATCTTACTAGCCTGGGTGTCTAGCGTTGTCCGGATATTTGGAGGTGTGTGTTGAGCAAAAAATAAATAAATAAATAAATAATTAAAAAAAAAAAAAAATGGTAGCAGGCAAGCAGGCAGGCTCGGACCAGTACTGTGAAGGAGGAAAAGATTGAGAGAAAAAAAAAAAAAAAAAGGGGGGGTGCCGTCTTTGCTGTGGCGTCTATCATAAAACCGGAAGTGACAAACGTCAAAATTAAGGCTAGGCAATTGAAAAGAGTGGATTACTTTAAAAAAATATCTGCGAAAAAAGTGACCCCTCCTTATAGAAAACTGCCTCGTTAAGGGTAAAGAAATTGATGTTTTTGGCAAATTTTTCGATATTTGTCGTCCGAAAGTCCGAGGTTCAAAATGATATCAGTTTTGTCACATTCCGACGTGTCTGTCAAATGTTTTAGGGAAACATACATACATACATTTGAAAAGACAGGCGAGATATATATTATAGATGACCTCACTGGAACGTAAAATCTGGACAGTCCAGATATATGTATGCAGAACAGAAGACTCAGTTGGCATGGTCACGTTGAAAGAATAGATTTCTTGGGTTTAGATCTTGAGGTCAGAGGGTCAAGTGACAGAAGGCTTAGGAAAGCACAAGAGGAAGTGATGAGACAACAAGCGGATATTCCCTAATATGTTGGTTACCGAGGCGAAGGAAAACACCTGTTGTGCGGCTGGTCCAGTGTCATTGCCACACAAAAACTTTTTTTGTAATAGCAGGTTCACTTGGAAAGAAAGAAGTAAGAATCGGTTTAAAATAAATAAAAATAAAAAAAAGTTGGCCAGCGATGAACTAATTTGGAAGTCAATTTCTAAAGGCCATTTAACATACGCTAGAACATAAAGCTTATGTTAACTCAAATAGGAAAGAATGGATAAGAGTGCTTACATTAGTAGATGTAGAACAGTTGAGGCAGCAGGATCGGTTGGCGGATGAAACCCAAGAAAGTGTTAAAAATGGATTTGAGAGAAAGAGGGATAAATAAAGACCTGGCCAGAGATAGGTTAGTTTGGAAGTCGATTTCCGACATGTATGTTAAATTAATGATGAAGATTAGAAAGAATACATCTTAAACACTCTTTGTTCATCTTTAAATTTGTTTTATTTTTTATTTAATTTACTAATTTTTATTGACAAAACTTTGGTGGAGCTATGCACTCTTCTGTGTGCCATTATCTTTTTTCATCTTTAGAATGTTTTATCGTACAGAATCCGAAGGAGTTATATTACAATTTGATGATGATCACACGAGAGAAAGTATTTTTATGTAAAGAAATGAAAAAATAAAGAACGAAAACTAAACTCAAGTCCTTGAAATGTGGTGTAATCATTTTCCCTAGTAACGACTTTTTATTTGTTTATTTCATTTTTTTCTTTGAGAACTCTTTCTCTGCAAATATTTAGAAAACAAAAACAGGACAAGAGACATACATTCTAAAAAGGGCTGGCCAGCCAGTGACATTTGAAGATCAAAATGGACAATGCATTTATAACCAAACGGTTTCTATGGTGACAAACCAAGATTTTTATACTTATTTTTACAAAACAAAATAAAAAATAAAAAAATTAAAAATCCGTAATCAAATTGAAGAGTATTCCATTTTTCATTCAAATAAGATTTGCATTTCTGGTCATTACTATTCAAAAGATTAAATGATAGTAAGTTAGATAGAATTTGCTTCGTGCTAAGATGGACGTTTAAAAATAGCAAGATAGGAACTATATTTGTCTCTGCCTGAATAATGTACATGAGCTATTAAAATTTCACGCAATTTTGGTACATCTTTCACATTATAAATTATGGCTATGTTATGAGATCCCCCAAATGCCACCCATGAAATCGTTAATAAAATTCACAATCCTTTCTGCAATTCAACTATATTTGGTACAAATAAACTGCATTCTATGCCTGACTTGTCCATCGAGTTACAGTCATGGATGTCCAACAGTTTTTATTTTTTATCGCCGTTCAACTACATTCACACCTGGATATGACATGCAACATTATCACTAACTAACACAAATCTAATTTTGTACATAATGGTCTTCTTCAGTTGACGAATAATTTGCAGATTGTTTTTGTATAGATCAACAAATAAAAATCTGTGGAGGAAGTTCATGAACCTCTTAGTGTGAAACTTATTTAGGATCAAGCATCCGACTGATGAAATAATCACCAAAGTGTCCCCCACATATTACAATATTATTATTAGGATTTTCGTACAAATAAACTGTAGTATGCCTAATCTGTCCACCATTTTTCAATCTTGCATATCCAACAGTTTTTTTTATTTTTCACTATTTGCCATACAGAGTGGCTTTAGTAAATGTAATCTTGAATGAAGTTTTATAAATAATGATTCATGGAACAGACCAGAAATAGTCAAGGCCTCACTTAATAGTTGATTAATTGAGAGATTAGGTGTAAACGGTTTCGTTTTTTTTCTTTCTTGACTTAAGGTTAGAGTCCATTAATGCTCCTCCCCTACGTATTATGAATTGGTTTAATAATTTTCTTTAAATCATTACATGAATCAACGGTATTATATTTTTAAACCTAACCTAAAGTAAAAACTTGCATTTCTATTCGCATTTGTTGTAAACTAGGATTTTTGCCATGATGGTTTTTTTTTTTTTTTAGGGGTGGGGGCGGTCCAGAGAATACGATTAGTTCTTTGGAGACTAAATAGCTGTCATCACAAATGTGAAATTCATTTCGGTTTTGAAATCGTACACTTTAGTATCGTCTGCCGTTTTACATTTTTCTTTCTTTGGTTTTAACTTGTAAACCGATTCGACCATTCTTGGTTTATTCTATAAATTGAAAAGAAAAAAATGTATATCTTTCTAAATATTTTTTTTTTTTAAGAAAATATCTGAATTTTATTTATTTTTGTTTTTGAAAAGCTAAAAATTGTTTTTAAATTAAACACTAACCTAACGAAAGGTAATATTTCAGTTTTCATCTGTTCTAAAGGGGGGGGGGTGATTAATTCTTTTGGAAACTAAACAGTTCCTGTCACCGTGGTTAAAATCATTTTGGTTTCGCAATTATTGCTTCAGTGCTGTCGGCCATGTTTTTAGATTTTTGCAAATTTAAAATCGTTAAGCATTATGGTATCTGCTCGATGCACAGTTGGAAATTAATAGAAATTAGTATTTAATGAAAAAAAAAAAAATTAGCACAAATTTTACCATATTCAACCATCAATTTAGCATAAAGCACTTAATCTAATCAACGGGATATAACTTTTGCATGTTTTGTAAAGCACTAAAACGTCTAGTAAATCTGTAATGTACTAAGAACTATGTTTCTAAATTTTTGAGATGAGGATTGATTATTCGTATTGTTTGGATTATTCGAACTACTGTTCTCATCTTGATCGTTATATGCATGTTTCGGTCGATGTAACTTCCAACCTTCTTCAGGTTTATCTTGTTGAATTGCGAAACTTTCTGTAAGGACTCCTGTCATAACGGATAAATTACTAGGTAAAATAAAATTCAATTTTAAACAACACTCTCCTGGAAGTTGAAGAGTTAATATTTAGTGTGGGCGATACTCAGAATAGAACTGCAAATTACTTAGGACTTCTACTTGATCATGGCTAACGGAATGAGAGCCTGCTATCTCTACAGATTTAATAAAGCGGTTACATTCGAAATTCTGTGCAGATTCAAAAATATATAACCTCTGACCTTCTTCAGGTACATCAGCCCGAACGTTGTTTGAATGAAAATAATAATCCAAATTATCAATCTTCATCTCAAAAAGTTTAGAAACATTTTTGGTTTATTCTGTAAATCACAATCAGCATACAATGGTATAGACATGCATCCGCAGCAATAAAAGCAACGAAATGGGCAACAATGATATTCTGTGGTCTAAGTATACATTTAAACATTTCTGTCCAGCATGAGAGCTGCTTAATTTGTACCTGTAGCAGCATTCACCTTGGATGTGTTGAGCCGGCCCCAATGGTGTTAAGCTCATCTAGTGTCAAAGCCACCCAACCCTGTCAGTCAGGAGCAGAGTCGACGGCATGATCCAGCCATTCACGGTTCCAACGACAGACACCAAAAACGCAATGACCGGATATGATCTCCATATCTGCTTTTACTGCCTCGAGCCAAGTTGGTCATCTTGGTGCTTATTCCAACCAGTGGGAGCAATGAGTGCCGCCAATTGACAAACGAACTCATCCCCCAGCCGCCGCTGCAGCACGTGACTGAACCACCGGAGTCTCCTTTTCAGCAGAGTTTCCTCCAAGTCAAAGATGCCACATCTAGCGCATATGGTAGAGTTAGGGATCTGGTCAGAGAGGTGAATGCGCGGGATACGGCGGAGGCAGTAATGATCGATTAATTTGCATCAATCTTGAATGAAGAGTTCAACTTTTTGATAGATTAATTTCATCTCTTCAATCGATTCACACACTACTTCCTTGCCTTCACAATTTAAACTTCATTTCTTAAATAGGTGTGACATAAAATGTTTCCTATGGCCACACCAAGGAGGATACTCATCTTTATTATTAACTAGATAAAATACCTGGTTTTGCCCAGTTATTATATTAGAGTTGGGGCGATTAATAGGAAAATCACAAGTTTTTAAGGTATCAGAATAAAAAAAAATGTGCATATAATCCGATGCCAAAAACGATTATTTTAATTGTCGTTTAATAATTTATCCTAGTCAACAGTACTAAGAAATATAAAAATTACTTCTGTAAAGAAAAATTTTATTGTCAGCAAAATATGCACTAAATGCATAAAACAAACGTCTCTTAAAAACGTAGCAATTTAATTCTTTTTAGGTTAATAAATATACTCCGAAAATAACTCTGCTAAATACTCTTCAAATCAATAAAACGTGATTTTTTTTTTAAATGCTTTTTTTTTTAAAACCGTACTGTTTTAGTTGATGGGTAATAGATGTGTGTATATGTTCAAAGAGATGAATAGGTTAGATAGAGAAGAAAGAGGGGATTGTGAGATGGAAAGAAAAAGACAAGGATAAGTTTTAATAGAAATCTGTTATACATATGGTAGCTTTACTATTGATCAATAAATATGCGATATGATTGTTAACATTATAAAGTTTAGCAGAAAATATAATATTCATTCATGTAGCAACGAGTTGATATAGGATATTTTTTTACAATTAATTTATTAAATACTAGCAGGCTACCCGGCGTTGCCCGGTCTTAAAATAGGCTTTAATCTATATATCTATAAAAGTGAAAATGGCTGTGTGTACATTTCCCTACCAAATAAGTGTCAGTTTTCAATCTAGACACTCCAGATTTGACATAAGGGAAGATCTTCTTAATAGGTTTTCAGCCAGAAATTTGACTGTCAAGGGGTCAAAGTTCAACGATTTCACCTTTGAAAAGTCTACCAAACTCCTCCGCCAAACACTGGAAATTTTAAATGTAGGTTACTTGGACATAGATCAAACTATTTAATTTAATTTGAGCCCAAAACAATTAATGTTAAGGGGTCAAAATTGGGGTCAAAGTTGAAAAATTTTTACCTATTCTGTCTACCAAATTACTCAGCCAATTTTGGTCTAAACCTTTGAAATTTTACATAAAGTGTATTCAGACATGGGGCAAGCTTTTTAATCGGTTTTTGGCCGAAAATTTGGCTGCCAAGAGGTCAGAGTTGAAAGAGTCAACCATTGCAGATTATACAAAATTTCTCCGCCAATTTTGGGTCTAAACACTTGAAATTTTAGATGTAGGTAACTTGGACATGGGTTAAACTTTGTATTTTGATTCAAGACAAAAATAAATGTTAAAGCATCAAAATGGGGTCAAAGTTTTTTAAAAGATTGACCTCTGCGGTCTCTATGAAACTACTTAGATAAATTTTGGTCTACATATTTGAAATCTTACATAAAGTGTATTCACACGTAGGGCAAGTTATGAACAAAGTCGGGTTGAACTGCTAGTATCACATTTTATTTCATGCAGATTTAGTATTTATTATTATAGAGCCAATTCTCTTATGATTATCATATTGTACCCAATATCTATTATAATAAAGTCATATTACTGTTTTACAATTTGATTATATATATATATATATATATATATATATATATATATATATATAGATAGATCTATAAGTGAATGTGTGGGTACATTTCCCTACGCAATAACTGTCAATTTTTAGTCTACAGACTCGAAATTTGATATACAGGTTACTGAGATTTGGGAAAATCTATGTGATCGGTTTTAGGCCAGAAATTTGGCTGTTAAGGGGTCAAAGTTCAACGATTTGACCTTTGAGAACTCTACCAATCTCTGACAATTTTGATCTAAACACTTGAAATTTTAGATATAGGTTCCTTGGACATGGATCTAACTTAACTTGATTTGAACCCAAAACAATAAATGTTAAGGGGTTATAATAGGGGTCAAAGTTAAAAAAAATTGACCGTTTTTTTTTTTTTTTTTTGTTTAGCATACATCTCCAAGCACCCGGGCAACGCCGGGCATCCATGCTAGTATATATATAAAGGTAGACTGCTTTACAAATTAATTTCCATGTTGAAAACGGACTTCATACTTCTTTTCACCCATAATATATATATATTTTTTTTTCAAAGAAAATCTGCACTCTACTACAGTCAACCCTAGGATACGGCATTAATCCGTTATCTGTTCCAGGGTTGAGATCATAAGGTGAAATTTTATACAGAAAATAAAAAAATTAGTAACAAAATACAGTACAGTTTATAATATAATCAAATAACATTATAAATAACACCGTTGTTAGTTGTTCTGGTTAGGAATATTACTTTAAGTTGATTATTTTATTTTTAATTATTATATATTATATATAATATACAGCTTGCTTCCGTTTTTAAACAGAAGTAAGCTTTATTTAAAAGATACACATAAATACACAAAAGCTTTATAAATTCATTTCAAACTTAGTTTGGCAGAACTTGACTAAGAGCTGTTCACGAGAACAAAAATCTCATATATATATATATATATTAGTGATGGGAGGATTCCAATATTTTTCTTGATTCCAATACAATTATCAATTCCGTACTAAATTCCCAATTCCAATACAATTACTGATTCCGACTCTTTACAAATCTCTAAATATTTTACTATAAAATTGTTATTTTGTCCCGATTACTGTAAAAACACATCTTAAATGTGCATGTATTTTCTCAAACGTAAAAACACATTTGTGAGGGGATGATCGAGAGATTTTAGTCTTACTGGAAGTTTTAATCAATAAATATTAATTTTATTATCACTACAAGCAGTGGAAGACGTTTTATAAAAACAAAATCAAATAAAATAGATAATTAAAGGAATCGGTTTTGGCATCGGAAAATAGGCTAAAATTTTCCCCTGATTCTGATACCCCAAAATAGCTAAGATTTTCCTATTAATCGTCCCAACACTAGTATATATATGTATGTATATATGTGTGTGTGTAATAATATAAATGACAAAAAACAAAAAAAAAAATATACAAATTTTATGACGAAACTGCCGATCCACATACCCAAGGTCAATCGTTGAATGTTGTTAATCTGAACTTCAACTAAAATAAATATCGACAATTGGTACGTAACCAGCTAAATATTATTTCAGTCACGTAAATATTTTAGAGCAAAATGTATTCCAGCATTATTTTCAAATAACTTATTTTTACTTTAAAAAGAAAAAATATTAACATACTTAGATTATAAAAAGTGTCATCTCTATCTTCTCTTCTATCTATCTATATAAATAAAATGAACTCATTTTTTTTCTCTATATAAATAAAATGAACTCATTTTTTCCCCATCTGAGTTTGACCTTAATAGGATTAAAAATCAAGACATTACATATAAATGTAATGTGCACAAACTGCAGCACAGTATCTGAGGTGTGCTATAGGCCTATTACCTTACACTTCCTTGATCACCGTCCATTCCTACCTTTTTTTCGGTGAGAGTTCACTGCCAAAACTGGTTATAATCAATGGAAGTTGTAAAATCTTTTCTCCCTATTAAATTCCTACTATTCCTGCTACCACTTAACACCGCTGAGAACGCGTCCACAAGGAACAGTGAGATTAAACACTGGTTTGGAATCATAAAGGGTTATTAAAGCCATTTTTTCCTTTTTTTTCTATTTTTTTTTTCCTTCTCTCCCATAAAAAAAAAAAGAACAAATGAATTCCGGTCCTATTAACATTACCTTTTTGCCCTTTTTTTGTTTTTTTTTACGTAGAACGCAAACCGATGAATCTTACTATGAGCTTCATTTATTACTGCTTTCAACTACACAAATTTTTTGGAAACTAACATCTCATTTTTTACAAATTACCAATGCAACGCAACGAGATCGTGAAATTACTTGCGTTACATTTGAAAATCAAAAACAAAAATAATAAACTGCGCGACTACTCAGTTTTTATTTCCGGTTTGGACGACTCTAACCGACGATTCTAACTATTAGCAATTTATTATTTATTTTTATTAGTTACATATTTAGATCGTGTAAATACTTGCATTCAAAATGAAAAAGAAAATTAAGGTCCGATTAAGATCAGAAAATTATGATTGCTTTTTCTTTACTGAAGAATTCCGTACGTGTTTAAATTAACATTTATGAATGTTTCTTCTTCATTAACAATATTACATTTGCTACATACTGAGTTTCCCACAACTTTTTCGTATCTGTGGTTAGTAAGACAAACCCTTTCGATTTAATGTACTGTTTAGTCGGCTGGAAAAACATACGTTACGTTCGCGAAAGTCAGTTCAAACTAAAAAACTGACACTGTTTTACATAAAACACTAAAATATCAGACCATTACTGCAAGAGTACCATTTCTTAAATTTTCGCATTTTTTTTTTTTTTTTTTGTGGGAATCGATTGCTGTACTAAGAATATAAGAAATATGCATTTTCTCTTTTTATTAGACTTTTCCATTACACCAAATTGAGCCACAACAACGCGTGGCAGGGGTTTTATAGAATTCCACATTGCAGGATAGCATATCGAAAATTAAGAATATAATGGCTACAGTTTATATTTTCATGTGTTTTAAATGATTGAATAGGTTAAAAACTAACTTTTCATTTTGTTGAAAGCTCAACTAATTTCGATTTTTTTTTTTTTTAAGTTGCAAGCCAATCATGATCTTGAAATATATTTACTTTGAGAAATATCATCACTTCTTCATGTAAAGCAAGTACTTGTTTTCACACTGATCCTTGGTTAAGCCAGGGTACATGACAAGAAATACACAAGGTAATCATATTCTGACTCTGTATCAAACCAAAAATGTTTGAATTGTCAAGGATTCAATCTATGAAAATCAAATTAACAGTTTTAACAACAACATCAATAACGTTTTTAAACTTCAAGAACTTGACACACAATGTCTCTTGATAGATAATGCAATCATTTCTACCAGTTTATGGATCATTCCAAGAGAAAACCAATTCGAACAACATTGTCCTTTAAAAGCTGTTCCCGCCTAATGTCTGTCGCCGGCTGATCGGTGGGTCAAATCGGCTCTAAATTTTTCCTTTATTTTTATTTTGTAAAAAGGTGATTGAGTTTTCATTGTGTTTTTGCGGTCATAGTAATTAATTTTGGTTGGCTAGATCAGAAGAAAATAACAGATCGTTTGTTGAATTCCGCTTCATGTTTTAAATAAATACATTGATAATCAGTCTCGCTAGTCAATCAAAATACCTTGGTGTGCTGATCCGGCCACGGGCCCGGCGGTAGGTTGCCGACCCTTAGAATAAACAAAAGAGAATATCATCTAAGGCAGTAATATTTAATCTATTGAGAGAGAGAGAGAGAGAAAGAGAGAGAGAGAGAGAGAGAGAGAGAGAGAGAGAGAGAAAAGCAAATAAATAAACTTTGGATACAAAACTGTTAGACTTTAACTGGCTTGGCAAACTCATTTTTTCCTAATTAAAACAATCTACTCTGAGCCTAATGGAGGACGTAGTTTTTATCTAGTGTGTGGGTGCGTGTGTGTACATACATATATATATATATATATATATATATATATATATAGGATAATCTCCTTAGTTAATGAATGAATGAATCATTATGAATTTTGGAATATATATTCTAGGCAATTTGGTTTGCATAAGCCTGACGGATTCTCACGAGAATGAAACGCAGAATAATCTGTGTAGCTTAACTGCCATATATATTTTCAAAACTTACTACCTAGCTGTACCTATGTATTGAACACTGTTGAAGTAAATACTGAAAACTTACGCATAAAATTATATCTCCGTATATTAATTTATGTGATTAAATGAAGTAGTCATATATGTATATGAAAAATTAAAGTTTTACACCAATTTGGGATTATCTTAAGTAGGATGGCACCTTTGAGTAAATTTGGTACTGTAGTGACTGCTATGATTCTAGTTAAGTGTAGGATGGACCCGTTTTTTTTAAAATCATTTTTGACCCAAGATAACTAGTCCCTCTCAAATTTTCCCCATAATTTTTATGGCCTTGTGCCTAATTTGTTTAAGTGTAAATTTTTGTACATCATGCTAAGAAATAATTTAAATATTTTAAAGTGTAGTATCTGTTCTCTGCATCGCAGTGAAATCAGATTTGACTACCGACAAAATTTCGTATCATGGCAATGCAAATAAGAAATGTATATTACCGAATATTAATTCATTAGAAGCGGTTTATAAAATAAATATGCAAATTAGGAATACCCAAAGTATGTAAATGTTTGTAGATTACTATATATATGGTACATCTAAATTTTATATCATAGAATTAAATACAAATAAACTGTTTTGATATTAATATAGTTATAAAAAATTATATACACACACATACATATTATAAAGTTTTCCTGTTTGTTCACACTTTGATTAATATGCGCAAAAGATACACCGTATCACAAATTAATTTTCATACTTTAAATGGACTTTTATTCCAGCAGTATTTCTTTATATATTACTAACCTGGGTGCCCAGCGTTGCCCGGGTGTTTGGAGGAGCGTGTTGAGCAAAGAAAAAAAAGTGGTAGTAGGCAGGCTGGCTCAAACCCGTACCGTGAAGGAGGAAAAGAACGTGGAGGGGAAAAAAAAAAAAAAAAAAAAAAGAGTGACGTCTTTGTTGTTGCGCTCATTGCCAAACCGGAAGTGACGAATGCTTAAATTAAGGCTAGTCAATCAAAAAGAGGGGATGACTTTCGAAAATATCGGCAAAAAAGCGATCCCTCCCTGTAGAAAAGTGTTTTTTGCAATTATGTTTGTTGTTCCTTTGTAATTTATTTTTTCTAAAATCCGATTGCTGCACCGGAAAGGCCAGTTAAAAATACATAATATACTTTGTTATTTTCTTTAATTTAATCCCTTTTTTAGAATTTATTAGACAAAATTTAACTTTTATTTTACCGTGCCAATAAATATGATCATCACTGTATATATATATATATATATATATATATATATATATATATATATATCGATAGTTACATGTCAAACCATCCAAAAATTTAGGAATTTGGAACTCCTATCTTTCAATTTTGATGCAACTTGCACCAATTATGGATATGATAAAAACTAAGAAATCCTGAAATCTGAAAGGCAGTTGCTGATTTAGAGCAATTTTTGTTTTGTATAGATCATGCAAAATGTTGCTGAGGCGACATTTTAATAATTACATTTTCCTGAATATTTTTACTTTGGAACATGATGTGACCCTAAACTTTCACTCGGGTAAGTGTTTTGACCCGAGGAATCCAGAAAGTGTATCAAATTTGCTCAGAAATGAAGCCTTTGATGTGATTTTATCAGATTTTGGAATGTTTAACATGTGGACAAATATAAGGCAAAAAATAAATAAATAATGTGACTGATGTGGTAAAGTGTTTTTTTTTGGGGGGGGGGTCATTCGTGCAGACACTATGGACCAAAAATTGAAAAAAGTTCTTTTGATCACTCACAGTGTCTATTCAAAGCTATTTTTTCGAGGGTTCAGAAATATCTAATTGAGAGAAGCAATTCGTTTAGGTATGCACGGTTAAATTTGGGAAACTAATCTGAATTTACATAAAATTCATATCAAAAGAAGTTTTAGAAAGAAAAAGTTCAATAGTAAAAGATAAAGTAGTCTCACACTGATCAGATACTTACAATAGAAGCAGACTTGACAAAAGCTAGCATACAACATTATGTACACGAGTTCTCATCAATCATATACATACACGCACACACATATACATACATGCACAACACAAGCGCAAACACATACATACACACAACACATATATACATGCACATATACACTCACAACACGTGCACACATACACACACACATATACATACACACACATACACCCATCCACAACACATACACATGAAACATGCGTACACACATATGCATACATGTGAAACACATGCGCACATGTGTGTGTGTGTGTGTGTGTGTGTGTGTGTGTGTGTGTGTGTGTGTGTGTGTGTGTGTGTGTGTGTGTGTTTTAAGAAATTATTAAATGTGTTATGTTTACGTTTGAAACCGAATTTTACTCGCTAAGCGTACCGATCGAATTCACGCATCGGAAGAATACCCATTCTTGTTGATTATTTTATGAGCAGTCATTTACCACGTTCTTTTCATCACGTCAACATAGAGTCTGCGAGGCAGATGAAATAATGGTGCTTTTTCGTTTATCTTTTCATTTCTGCAATAAGAAGTAATGAAGTCTTAATTCAATTCCCCTTTGTTATTAGGTCCTTTGTGAAAATGTTCAGACGCGGACCGCTGTTAGCTCATACATAATATATTCAATAGCGGCAATGCAGGTTAGCTTTAAGTTGAAGCAGAAACTTTTGTGGCAGATAAGCTTGCCATATTTTGGTGCTTGATGCAACATTTAAGCGATCTTGAAGCAACACTGGAAGTGCCAGACAGTAACATAAACAAACAAAAAAGTAACCTAAAACATATGTATGAACATTTTTCTTTTTACACTCAATGACATCTCAACGGAGACTGCAATCAGTCATTCGAAACGTTCTAAAGTGTTTCTCACAGCTATACGGTCGACAACTAAAGACATGAAGAGGGTCAGTGGATGACGACCTGATTCTAGCGGGCGTCACAATGACAATGAAAAAGACATTTTTGACTACTATTCTCATCTCCATTGTTACAGTCACACTAGAGAAAGAGAAAAAAAAAAGGGGGGGCAGTGACCCGTTGGGTCGTTCACTGACTTTGGGTTAGACCGTTTGAATTGGGGGAAAAATTTGCAAAGCCAATTAAATTCTAAATACAGAAATTCCAAAATCAACCTTCTATTTGCTATCTATCTCTTTCTCTCCAACTATAAGTTAATAGTATTACTATGTTTGGCGATATTTTCTATTGCAATAACTGTCTATTCCAATTTTCCATTTTATAGTTAATAGTTAGTTTTAATTACTTTTGGAAATAAACAAAGACGGAAACGGTTTGCTTTGGTGGTTTTTGTTTTATAGCATATCAACACTTTCCTGGTTATTTAATTCCGAATTTAGTAATTCTGGAAATAGGCTTCATGCTTCAAGTTCTTTATATCTCCAAATATTGTTTAATGGTGTTCAGTTTGTTTTAAGAAAGAAAATTGTTTTTAGTAATTTTTATTTATTGCGGACTATTATCCTCACCTTTTTAGTTGTTGCTTCACGTTTCAGCCAACTACTCCTCTGGCATTCGTCAGGTGGTACCCGCGACAGGTAGGAACTCTGAATCTTCTAATTGCATTCTCAGCAATTACTGCCTTCCATAGTTGTCGTCTCACCACGTTTTTGGTCAAGTAAGCCTCTGGCCGGCTTTGGGTAGGATTGAAACCACTATCTTCAGACAATTCTCACCTAGAACCGTACAGATTCAACGTCTCTATCTACTGTGCCACGAACCCCCAGTGAGTATTGTCTGAAATATCCTGCCCAAAGCCGACCAGAGGCTTACTTGGCCAAAAACGTGGTGAGACGACAACAACTATGGAAGGCAGTAATTGCTGAGAATGCAGTTAAGATATTCGGAGTTTCTATCCCGTCCCGGCTACCACCTGACGAAGGCCAGAAGAATAGTTGACCGAAACATCATGAAACAACAACCTAAAAAAGATGAGGATAATAGTCTGCAATAAATAAATAAATAATACTCATCTCAATAATGAATTCCAATTAAATAAAATTGTTTTTGTTTTTTGATTTTGCAGAACATGATTGAGTTTGTAAAGGGTAAGAAACAAAAGAAAAACATCAATGTCTGGTGCTTTTTAAGTCAGAAAGCCTAGTCTACTAGCACCAGATGCCATAATAGGTATTACTACTCTGAGCCAAAGTGAAACCGAGAGCAATGGTAACTAAGGAGCAATTCTACATCCCCCCCCCACAGCCTCAAAATGGGGCCTCATCACTGGATGTCTTAAGGTTATACCCAGGACTCAATAAAAAGAGTGACATAAGCGAAGGTGGTAGAGATTATATAAAAGGAATAGAGATAAGGTCTAACACAATAGTGATAGAGGGCGAGTGTAATAGACAGAAACTTAAGATATACAAAGTGCTTTCAATAAGTTTCCAGACTTGTTTGGTATGGGCACTTTTATTGATAGTACACACATTAAACTCTAGTTCCCTTTGAAGTAACTTCCTCTGGCTGCAATCTACCTGTTTTATCGTTCCAACAATTTCTGGAAAGTTCCATGGAAGTCCTCTTGTCAATGACCCTCATCACAGCTTTCATCTCAATTGTTTAATAACGACAGCCTCTAAGGTTTTCCTTGAGCTTAGGGAATAATCAAAAGTCACAGGAAACTAGGTCTGAACTATAGGGAGGGTGAGAAACCGTCTTGATTCCCATAACAATATCTTTCTTTCTGATCTTCTCTGAGCACTCTTATGAGAAATTTTGTTGAAATCTTCCACATCTTCAGTTCCTCATGAATAATTACATATACATCTCCCACTGACATCAAACTGCATTTATTATCTCTATAGACACATGACTGTCCTTACTCATGAAATTCTTTATGTGGCCAATCAACTCTGGTGTTCTGGTGTCCTTACTCCTCCCACACCTCTCATCATCCCTCACAGACTCCCTGTTTTCCTTGCATCTTATACCACTCAAAAACTAATGCCCGATTCATGCAAGATGGTCCAAAAGCAATCAAACATTTCACACGTTTCTTTGACATTTTTCCAAGTTTATAACAGAATTTTATTGCAAATCGTTCTTCTAAAGTGTTCTCACATCCAGACTGCATTTTTGAAATACACCAGCTGTAACATGCTTTAGTAGGGTGCATTGCAATTACTGCTGTAGCTGTTCATTTGAACCTGAAATCAAAAATTGGTCAGTCACCTCCTAGGAAATAAGAGAGAAATAGCGACAGCCAAAAGAAAGCATCCTAAAATAATCAAGGAACGCACAGAATCGCTAAAGATAGGAACTCGTGATTTCTGGAAAATCTATAATAGCGTAGTGAATAAAGGGCAATCAGTAATTTCCCCCACTATTCAACAACTAGAAGCTAGCATGGATGGCAACCAAGAAGGCGGAAATGCTTGCACAGTGATTCATCTCAAACTCCATCTTAGAGCCAGCAAATAATTCCATCCTAAATTTCCCTATGCGGACTGAAGCCACATTAGATGACATAAAAATTATCCCGTCTAGTGTCAGCGATATCATAAAAACTTAGACACCTCCAAGGTGTATAGGCCTGATCTCATCTCTTCTATACTAATTAAATGCTCAGTTGAGCTAGTCCCCGTACTTTCCAAGCTCTACAGTAAATGCCTTGCTGAATCTTGTTTCCCTAATAGCTGGAAGATTGTCTATCTTACCAGTATACAAGAATTCTGGTGAAAGGATTGACCCTCTCAATTATCGCCCTATAAGTCCCTCCTCTTCGCTAAGACCTTTGAGACCTTAATTAATCAAGCACATCTCTCTGACAAACAGTATGGATTTAGGCAATGTCGTTCTATTGCAGATATTTTAACAGTCATCTCTGAACGAATATACCATGTACTGGATAAGGCAGGTGAAGCCAGGGCTGTAGCCCTTTATATATCTAAAGCCTTTGACAAAGTCTGGCATAAAGGGCTGCTAATGAAAATTAAATCATATAGTATAAATGGACGTATACTAAATATAATTAGATCCTTCTTAGACAATAGGATCATCCAAGTTATCATTGATGGATGTACATCCAAGCAGTATAATATTAATGCAGGGGTTGATCTTTGGACCACTATTATTCCTGATATTCATAAACAATCTCACTGATAATTATTGTGTCCGAGATGGTTATATTTGCTGATGATACAAGGCTCTATAACATGCATGAGGGAAGAACAAATGTACAGAAATCTAAGACAATGGCAGAATCGTTAGAAAATGACCTCCAGACCGCAGTGAAATATCGCCGCAAATGGATGGTAACTGCTTTCCTTTAACAATTACAAGACACCTCTCTAACCACTGATATCCATGATAAATAACACCCTACCTGAGAATTCTCCCTTCAAACTCCTGTTTACTAAAGGGTCAAAATTGAGAACAAAACAAACCTTTGCAGAGTAAATCGCATGAAACTTTACTCTATTACTTTTGCTGCATGTGCAAAATTAAACATTCATAGTTCAAATGCTCTTAATTTTAAAACTTTCGTATCTAATTTGTTGGTAACTCAGAGAGTAACAATGTTAGAGAAATAAATAACGACTAAGATGGGAGCGCTGATTTCAGTTTGAGTGGATGGTATCCAAGTTGTAGATTTTTAAAATATCTTTTGAAATCATTACTCTCTCTCTCTATATATATATATATATAAGACAAAACAGCCGCGCACGTTTTTGTATGTCCAGCAAAGGCTTTTTTTCGTGGGGGGGGGGGTAGTTTTCTTTAGAACTTTTTATATACCCCCTAGATCATAATATCTACGATTTGCGAACGGATGTCGTATCTAGATTTATTTTGATCGACTTTCGTAAAATTCACGCTATTCCTTCCTCTCACGTGTTTGTTCAGTTTTTTCGTATAAAAGCGAAACTAAATCAAAAGCAACTACATATCAGATAATTGCTATTCATTTGGATACTCCCGTTTTGTGGGGAGCTGGTTTTCCCCAACATCGTGGGGAAACAAATGAAATGGCAGAAAGCTGAACTGGCCTCCAGCCAACGTTCGTTTCTGCAAGTCAACTTTTTCATTGACATTGCTAAATTTCAATGCTTTTCACTTCCTATGTCTCCCTAGCATAGCGGTAAAATGTCACATTTTCTTTCACTTTCTTTTCCACGGTTTTCTTTTCCACCAACAAACACCTAGGCAATGCCAGGTACCCATGCTAGTTACTATATTTTCGACACTAAGCAATAGATAAATGGTTCTATAAGAAATCTGCACAAATTAAAAACATTTATGCGCACTTTGCGACCGGACAACGCCAAGCAACCTGCTAATCTTAAAATTACAATATTACGTAGACTGATATACCTTTAATCTATCTGTAATCTATATACTCCGCAAAAATTAAGACTTAGGGGACACCGAGTAGTACTATTAGTTATGAATAAATATGAGCTTTTAGAGATTAGTTCCAAAGAGCTTCTTTCGGGAATTATTCTCTAAAAGATATTTATTCATTATTCTGAAATATTCTGTGACAAGCAAATAAATATTCACAAGGAGAATGATAAAGATCAGTTCATTCAATGTTTGTGTTTCGGGATGAAAATATTAAAACTTAAACATGGCATCCAAGCAAAAATGCTATTTAAAAATTAAAATGAGATACCAACTATATATAATACTAATTACTTCTGCCTAAGAGACACATGCCGGCTCTTTCTCTCTGACACACAGGCTTTTTATTTGAACAAAGCCGATAGCCATTAGTCGTGTGCTCTCGTGTAATGAATGAATGCGTGAATGTAGGATTGACATGAAATTCTTAAAGATAAAGTAAAATGACCGAAAAATGGGCTAAAATGACTTAAATAAATAAAACGTAAATGACTTAGAATGACTTTAATGAACTTAAGGATGAATTGAATGACCTTAAGGATGAATTGAATGACCTTTAGAAGGACTTGAATGCTTAAAAAATAACTGGAATCCTTCAAAAACAACTTGAATGATCTGAAGAATGGCTTGAATGGCTTTGAGACTGACTGGTTGTAAAGTGGGTGATCATTTTATTAATTATTTATCATTTAATTAATACAGAAAACTGATCCCCCACTTTATATCACAAAGTTACAAACATAGGTACAGCATGTAGTAAGAACAGTTTGATCTTGGCCAAAAGGCCAAGAAAAGGGGTATTTATTTGCTCCCCCACCGAGCAAATTAGGCACAAGGCCGATTTTTAATGTGAGGAGTGAAGGGGAAATGGGGACCAATTCCCCAGAGAGTAGGGGAGCTGGATAGTGACAATTTGTATGAAGGGTTGCCTCTACATTGGCCAAGGTCTTATATGTAGGGTTTCCTCCATCTATCATCTTTGCTTGCAGTATCTGCCGGAACAGATACATTTTGATCTTGGCCAAAAGGCCAAGAAAAGCTTAAAAAGCTAAGAACAACATCTATTAACAACAGACCTTTGATCTTAACCAAAAAGGCCAAGCACAAAAGTGTTACGGACAGACCGACAGAGTGACTTATAGAGTCGCTTGCACGCGACTAAAATCTTTTTTAGAAATTGCAGTTTAGTGCTCCTTGAATATTTTAAAGGTTGTGAGATGAACACAAGTAAAAAGGTGTGGTAAGATAAAAATAAGCCAATGCAAAATTTGGCAAGCGACACGGCCATCGGAGTTGAAACTATAATGAATGCTTAGTGAGGATTATCACGTCTCAAACAAAAATTTCAAGGATCAACTACTTATCACCAAGACACTTTCAAAAATAATAAAAAAAACTCAACAAAACCAAATAAGTCAAGAGTTTATATATTAATTGGAATTAATTATTGAGATGAGTATTATTTATTAATTTATTTATTGCGGACTATTATCCTTATCTTTCTTAGTTGTCACGGTTACCACCTGATGAAGGCCAGAGGAATAGTTGGCCGAAACGTTGTGAAACAACAACTAAAGATGAGGATAATAGTCCGCAATAAGTGAATTAAGTCAATAGTTGTTTTCAAATTTCAGCCAGAATCAAGTGGGCAAAGTGTACAACAACAGGTGGTTATGTTTCTGAATTTTTGAGATGAGGATTGATTATTCATTTTTTTTTTTTGAATTCTCCAGACTACTGATCTCATCTTGAAGGCTATTTGTACAACACTTCGGTTACTCTAACTTCCAACCTTCTTCAGGTGTATAAGCCGCCATGTTTGATATTGAGAAAGGTTTAGCTGCATACTTCCGAGGTTTCATATTTACGTTGTTGTTAAACGTAAAAATAAAAAAATTAAAATTATCCAGAAAACACTAGATTTTTCTAAAATATTTAGAAACAAAATGGAAGGGGGCAGCTGCTAAAGTTTCATTAACCAATCATAAATTCTTGAAAACATTTACAAAAATAAGAAACTACCGATAAAGATAGTTATTAAAACATGTGTTATTCTTATAAAGATATCTCTAATTCCCATTAATGAGATGCTTTTTTTTTTTTTTTCCTTTTTAAATTTCATATTTTTTCTAAGATATTTATTATCTTAGTAACTGGCATCTATAATATAAATCTCACCGGTCTGTTTAAATGTATGTTTGTGTGTCTGCCTAAAACTTTAGACAGGCAACGGATTTTCACGAGATTGGTATCTTTTTAAAGTTCGACCCTTCGGACGACAAATATAAAAAATTGGCTGAAAACATTAATTCCTTCACCCTCAACTGAGCACTTTTCTACAGGGAGGGGTCGCTTTTTTTGCCGATATTTTTGAAAGTCATCCCCTCTTTTTGATTGACTAGCTTTAATTTAAACCTTCGCCACTTCCGGTTTGGCGATGAACGCAACGGCAAAGACGTCACCCCTCCCTCGGGTTCTATTTCTCCTTCGTGATATGGGTTCGAGTGTTTACCTACTACCACTTTTTTGTTTTTTGTTTTTTTTGCTCTACACACACCTCCAAACACCCAGGCAACGCCGGGCATCCAGACTAGTAAAAAATAAAGGGAAAGGAATGTATTAATTAACATTTTATTTTCAAAATTTATGCATGCTAATATTTTGTAAATTTCTTAAAATTAATAAAACGTGTATTGAGTTAAAAAAAAAAAAAAAAATTGAACTCTGATATTGGCATGAAAACTACTGCCCTTTTTTATCAATTAATCATGTGAATCTAGTTGTGTAAGAACAGACAGACTAAAAAATGTATTACTTTTTTAATAGTATATCGATTACTTTCTAAGTTATTAAAAAAAATTCCTTTTTATAGACATTAGCAGTTATGCACAAAGCGCTAACCCAAATACTATCAAGTTAAACTTTAACATAAAATGATAAAATCATTACTGCTTTGATAGCGATAACCTCTAATTAAATTCGAGACCAACTGATAATGACAGAACAGAAACAGTAAAAAAAATAAATAAATTCATAAACGTGTTACTAAAGTAATTTACATACTTCGACGAAATGTCGACATTAAAAAGATACCATCGCAAAAAAAAAAAAAAAAAAAAAAAAAGAGTGAAAGAACCAACGTAATCACTAACGTCACAGATTGTTTTCATAATACGAGCGCCATACTGTTTAACCATCTTGTTTTATTTATAAACTAAAAAGTATAGAAAGTAGAAAATTAGTTAATCCTAATATATGAAGAAATATAAGGAGATAAAGACAGTTGAAATTTTTTTCCCCCTTGGCATAAAAGGACAGTGGAAATTTTTTTTCCCCCCTTGGTTTAAAAGGATAAAAATTGGTGAAAAGAGATGATATATATATATGCATACATACACTAGCAAGCTGCTTGGCGATGTCCAGTTGCAAAATATGCTTAAATATGATATTTTAATTAATGCAGATTTCATATTTATTATCACAGAGCAAATTCTCTATCGATTATATCATATCTACTATATATAGTAATAATTTCAAAAGTTAAAAAAATTACTTCAGTGCTATTAGCTGTAATCGAGACCAAAGCTTTCAGCGCTCTAACCTTAGTCATTATTTAGCACTTCATCCTTCGTCGTTACCATCTGCACTATCGCCAGATGAATAAAGGCTAAAATCTAAGTGACTTCAAGCTAAAAATATATATGAAAGCATGTCAGGAGTTAGATTTACTCCAAGGTCAACTGTTTTTTTTTTGTTGTTTTTTTTCAGTTTTGACCTCTTAGCGATTTTTACAGGACAAAATCCAAATTGAAAGTGTTCCTGACGTCCAAATACACTATATATCAAGTTTCACGTCTATAGATGAAATATTCAAAGAGGAGTTTAGTTGTAACATTTTGCACATACACAAGGTCACACACACACACACACACACACACACACACACACACACACACACACACAGGCAAATACACACATAATTCTAAGTTATTCTTTGAGTCATTATACATTATATACCTAAAATCATACATGAAAGCTCCTCTATATTTTTCCTTGTCCATGTACGCCACAAGCTGACAAGTGTTCCTTATAGGGGGAGAACGGTCGAGAAGGAGAGATGTTGAAAGCAGAGATCAGAGGCGGTCAGCTGCCACACACGAGTACAGAATTTAAAGAAGACAAGTGGAAAACCTAATCAAGCCAGAAGTCTCAAAGACTCTTGTGTCAGTTTGCATCAGTCTTATGATTGTACAAACGCGTGTTTCTTCAAAGGTTACCTACACCAATCTTGTTCTCTCTCTCTCTCTATCTCTCTACTTCCCTTTAACCAAACATTATTTAACTATATACAGCCTCTGTGAGTATCTGATTGTACCTCACACAAAACAAGAACATACGTCAGCCATTATATTGTGTACATGTGCTTCACAACATAAGGCCGATAGCCATTAGTCGCGTGTTCTCGTGTAATGAATGAATGCGTGAATGTAGGATTGACATGAAATTCTTAAAGATAAACTAAAATGACCGAAAAATGGGCTGAAATGACTTAAATAAAAAGTAAATGACTTAGAATGACTTTAACGAACTTAAGGATAATTTATATCTCTATTATATCTCTATTATATAAAAGGAACTTTATATGTGCGAGTTCATTTCCTATAGACTCTGAAACACCCAAGCTGATTTTTTTTTTAATTGCACACAAATGTACTTTATGTGCCTGGCAGTGATCTTAGATAGGTTTTGTATTGGAATTTTTTCAATAAGTATCGATAAACGAAAAAATCCAATGAAAAAAAGGAACAGACGATTTTGACTGAAGTTAACACTTTATACAGCCAAACATCACAAGCTCATTTGAGAGTTTTATTACAACACAAGCAAAAAGGTCTGACATAAAAATCAACAGTAAGTTTTGATATAAAAGGGGTGCATTTGAAATGAATGTGTCTGTTTAGAGCACAATTCTAAACCATGGAACTTGACTTTTGCATTTTAAACTTGATTTTCAACCATTATGTGAAAATAATTTTCTAAAAATCAACAGTAGGTTCTCTACAGTGCAATGTAGACTACAATGTATTGTGGATTAAGTAACAGTGGGGAGGATTGAAAAATAAACACTTTTACTGATTTTGCTGACAATAAAATATGGGAGGGTGAAACATTTGTTTATCCTCATTTATTCCTGGACAACGTCGGGTCTCCCTGTTAGTTGCTTATATTATTCAGACAACTGTTCTTATCTCCAATGTTATTCTCATTATTCTGATCTATGTAACCTGCGACCTTCTTGAGGTGCATTTTGACAAAATCGAGAATCTATATATCAAAACTTAGGTATCTGCACAACATTCTGAATGGAATCCTTCATTTAATTCAGGGAGGTAGTTTGCTCTCATTCCATCAGCCAAGTCTTAATTCGTAATACACTGATTATGATAAGCAGTAAGAACCACACTATTTTATATAAAAACATAAGATATCAACGGATACACACTCGAGAGTCAAAACAATGAAAAGAATATGCTGTTGTCCTAATCCTAAAGATTACACATTTAAAACAAAAAATAATTTCTGAAAGGACCTGTGGCATTACAGGTATGACTGCAAAGTAAGAATAAGCTCTAAGTGATAGTCTTCTAAAGATTAGTATGGAGTGTGACTGAGAATACAATCATGAATTTATTTAAGACTGACTGACTGGAAGAGAGCAAGCTACTCCACGGATTAAATGAAATAAAACCAGCATACTATATAGTTAGTGCATTCTAGCCTACAAAAAATGCCACAGCAACCCTGTTAACAGTCGCTAGGCCAGAGTGTTTCAGGTGATTAGTTATAAATTGGGCCCTTCTAAAAAGGAGAAAAAGCCTTAGAGGGTGGGCATCCAGGACAATACCTTAGACAGCAACAAAACCAATTTGTACTGATTGTCAAGAAAATACTTTTTGTTTTTTTTTTACATGGGGGTCACCACTTATCAAAGCCCGGAGGCCACTCGAATATAAGGGTTATCGAGTGTACAATAGTCAATGGGATAATTTTGTAGTAATTGCTAGTAGAAATTTGGTAAATTGGACTATTTAAGGGGACGATTCATCAAGAATTTGTTTACGTTGGACTTGAAGACAACCAAATTGTAGTCAGTTGGAAAACAAACAAACGGAAAAGAGTTCCACAGGCGTGCAGTTCTAAGAAGTTTTGTTCATGGAATCTACTTTTCGGTTTAGGCAGAGATAAAGAGTGGGGAAAATTATTGACAGTGGTTTCTGCTAGACGGGCGTTTTTCATGAAAGTTTGGTGAGGGGGACATAGATAGGAGCTCAGACGAGCACTTGCCATGGAAATAACGATAAAGCAGAGATAGGCTCACAATACTTGACAGACATGAAAAATGTGTAATACATAGTTTTTTTTTTGTTTTTTTTTTAATAACAAAACGAAACAAAGAAATGGTTACTTGTTCCAGACTGAAAACGGATTATGCAGAACGAAGATAATTGTAAAGAATCTAGAAAAGAGTGAATAAAGAAACAAAAAGCGGTTCATTAAAATGAAACATGCCCTTAAGAGACTGTTTAAAGCAAGATTGTCTCGTTTCTTTGTGTTTCAAAAATGTAATGTTGCAATAATTAAATTAAGGAAAACTGATGTTAAACAAAAGAATGCAATGGATTTGAATTTTTTTTTTTACATAGGCGTCACCTGTTATCAAGGCCGATCGGCCACTCAAGGATAAGGGTTAAAGAGTGTAGAGTAGTCAAAAGGACAATATAGTAATCAATAGTAATGAAAGTTTGGTAAATCTGTTAACTTAAGTGGAACGGCTCATCAGAAACTTGTTCACGTTGGACTTGAAGACAACCATATTATAGAAAGCTGGAAAGCAGGAAAACGGAAGACAATTCCACAGGCGTGAAGTTCTAAGAAAGAAGCTTTGATCATGGAATCTATGTTTAGGTTTAGGTACAGATAAAGAGTGGGGAAAATTATTGATAATGTTTTCAGCTAGTCTAGCGTTTCTTGTGAAAGTTTGGCGAGGGGGACCATAGATTGAAGCTCAGTCGAACACTTTCCATGAAAATAACGATAAAGCAGAGACAAACTCGCAACATCTCTTCTGTGAGATAGAGGTTACGTTTCTGAATTTTTGAGATGAGAATTGATTATTCATATTATCTGGATTCGTCGGACTGCTGTTCTCATCTTCAGTGTCATTTTCACGTTTCAGTCGATGTAACCTCTGGCCTTCTTCAGGTATATCTTGTCGAACTTGGGAAGGTTTCTGTTAAACTCTGGAATTTGGATGGAACAAGAGCATACTACTCCCGTGAAGTGAATAAAGGGCTCCGTTCAAAATTCTGTCCAAATTCTTGAGGTCAACAGAAACATTCCAGAGTTCAACAAAATACACCTGGAGAAGGTCAGAGGTCATATTGACCGAAATGTGAAAATGACATGTAAGATGAGAACAGTAGTCTGATGAATCCAGATTTTAATATTTTTGGCTTTCTTGAAAAATGTGCATCTTGTCAAGCTAAAAATTCTTTCCGTTTAACACTGCAAATCGAAATTTGGAACCGATCCCTTTATTAAGTGCATAGGACCAGATTGACCAGCTAATTATTATGTCAACTAATTATTAAGTTTCTTTTTTTTATATAGTTATTGTCGACTGAAGTAAATGAAGGATTCAATTACTACAAAGATGAGACTGGTAGTTTGAGTTTAACGAATAATGCGTTAGAGCAATTTAATTTTTTTTACATACGTTATCATCCTGTGGATGTTCCACCATCGGAATGACAATGACCATCTGCTCATCCTATGATGGATAACACATGCTGAATTGTGAAGCAAGGGTTGCACAATCCCTAACCTTTCTTAAAAGGGTGGCATCACCCGTTCAGCAAAGGATGATTGATGAAAAATCTGATGCGACTTGTTTTGTGATATTTACAGCTTATATAAACTTATTGTTATGCATAGTGTGATATTTATATAAACTTATTGTTATGCATAGTGTGATATTTATATAAACTTATTGTTATGCATAGTGTGATATTTATATAAACTTATTGTTATGCATAGTGTGATATTTATATAAACTTATTGTTATGCATAGTGTGATATTTATATAAACTTATTGTTATGCATAGTGTGATATTTATATAAACTTATTGTTATGCATAGTGTGAGCTCATTGTTTTAATACAGAAAATAATTGAGTTTACAGGACACTAATACATAATAATTAAAACATACAAGAATGGAGTCGTTTCTGTGACATTTTTGTTGTTATATCTATATATATCTATAAAAGTGAACATGTCTGTGTGCGTGTGTGTGTGTGTGCATTTCCCTATGCAATAACTCTGTCAATTTTTAGTCTACAGACTCGAAATTTTATATACAGGTTACTGAGATTTGGGAAAATCTATGTGATCAGTTTTCGGCCAGCAATTTGGCTGTTAAGGGGTCAAAGTTCAACGATTTGACCTTTGCGAACTCTACCAAACTCCTCCGACAATTTTGGGTCTAAACACTTGAAATTTTAGATATAAGTCCCTTAGACATGGATCTAACTTGATTTGAGAGAAAAAAAGCAAAAACAAAAAAAAAAAACACATAAATGTTAAGGGATCATAATAGGGGTCAAAGTTAAAAAAATTGACTTTTTTTTTTTTTTTTTTTTTTTGCTCAGCATACACCTCCAAACACCCAGGCAACGCCGGGCACTCATGCTAGTATATCTATAAACGTTATATTGTCTGTGTGTGTACATGTTCTTATCAAATTACTTTGTCAATTTTCAGTCAACAGACTCGAGATTTGACATAATGGGTATTGAGATTTGGGAAAATCTTTTGAATCGATTTTCTGCTGTCAAGGGGTCAAAGTTCCAAAGATTTGACCTTTGCGGTCTCTAGCAAACTATTCAGCCAATTTTGGGTCTAAACATTTGAAATTTTACACAAAGTGTATTCGGACATGCAGCAAACTTTTCAATCAGTTTTTCAGCAAAAATTTGGCTGTGAAGAGGTCAAAGTTGAAAGAGTTGACCTTTGAAGACTGCCAAACTCCTCCACTAATTTTGGGTCTAAACACTTGAAATTTTAGATGTAGGTTACCTGGATAGGAGTCAAACTTTTTAATATATATATATGCACATAAAGTTATGAACAGTACATAGGGCCCGAGCAAAGGCGGACGGAACTGCTAGTATATTCTAAAGAAGCCTTGAGTATTTCTTTAAAAAGTGCTAAAATAAAATAAACGATGCAGCTAAAATTTCTACAAATAGCAACTACATTTAACATATAGCAGATAATGGTTGTATCGATTGGTTTCCTAGATGTAAATTACATGAAACTCACATGATTATTAAAGAGTCCTCAATGCAGGACAGAGCTGGTATATAGTTTGTTTATTATACAAACATTATTGGCTACATATGTGCATACATGTTTCAGTGGAATCCCAATTCAAAGATAACCCTTCATCAGTCCAAAAAAGAATCATTATTATCGATTCTTTTTCGGTCTGATGAAGTGTTATCCTTGAATTGAGATTCCACTGAAATATGTATATATGTAACTAATAATTTTTGTATAATAAACTATAGAAACAATAATTCTTGGCCTGAAGACGTAATCCCCCAACGCGGGTGATTACAGAAACATGTATGCACATCTGTAGCCATCAATTTTTGTATAAATAAATTTCATATACCTGCTCTGTTTACTCATTGAGCACTCTTTGGTAGACACATGTTTCATTGGATGTACTTCTAGGAAACTAAACTCTACAGGCTAAATAATAAACTATAAATATAGACACATACACACACACAAATTATTTAACTAAGTTAAACTAAGAGTAAAATATTTTTACAAATTTAAATATATAAAACTAAAAATAAAATATTTTTCAAAGTGCTCAATATATATGTAGAGCTATTATAAGTGAAATTGTATAAACATAAAAAAAACTATGTAGATTAAGCAACGTTTTGACGATGTGACTCATCTCATTGTTGAACCCCTGATGAGATGAAATACATCGTCGAAACAACATTAGAAAATCCCTACACAAATTATTTAATGTTTATACAATTCCACTTATAATAGGTCTATATATGTATTGAGCACTTTTGAAAAATATTTTATATATATATATATATATATATATATATATATATAAATTCGTATTCCTGTCTGTTCACAATTTGATTAATATGTACAAAAGGTCTGCTACTTTACTCTTTCATTTATTTCTCTCTCTCTCTCTGTATATATATATATATATATATATATATATATATGATTCTTGCAAAATATACAATTAAGAGGCAACCTCATTTGCATATTGCATTAAGGAAAATCGATTTTACTAAATAGCGGTATGGTAGTTAATGTTTCTAGCAAGAGAATTGTTTTAAGTGTTCTATTTAAAATTGTTATTTAATAAACTTTAAATAACAATTTAATCGATAATATATTTAATTTAATTGGAATGATTTCCGATATCGACTTTTTAAAGACGTAGAGTTATCTCCCCCTAGAAACTTTGAACCATCTCAATAAGTTTCTAACTTGAAAAAAAATTTAGTATAGACAGAAAAATGTTGTTTGATTTTTTTTGTTTTTTTTTTAAATATTAAAAAAAAAAAAAAAAAAAAAAAAAAAACTTCCTGATGAACCGCCACTTTAAGTAAACACTTTATCAAATCTCAACATTAACATACTGTACACGCAATAACCCTTGTAAAAAAAAAAAAAAAACTTACGAATAAACTGGAAAAATTTTATTTGTTTTTAATATTCTTGAAACGGCTATACAGAAACTTTGACCGCTTCAAATTCAAACTTCAGCCACACTTTTAGAAACAAAAAAGCCCCTTCCACTCAAAAAAAGTAAATCGAAAAAGCCCCCCCCCCCGCACAAAAAGAAAAGCAAATTGAAAATTTCCTTTACGAAAAAAAAAAAAAAAAAAAAAAAAAAAGCCAGTGAAAAAAGTGCCTTTACAAAATAGTTTTAAAAAACGCATATTACGCGTGCGTTTTGCTAATTTATTTATTTATTTTTTTTTTTTTTTTTTTACGGTCGTTCGAGCACTCACTGCTATTTTTATTGAAACAAAAGATATTTTGATTTTTTTTTTTTCATTTTTTTGGTGGGGAGTGGGGTCTTTTTAACGCACGGACAATAAAAAGAGCTTAATACCCGGAAAATAGTTTCTTCTCTTTGTATCTCTTCTGCCGAAATAGGGTATCACATACTTTTCCATTTTTGGACGATTACATTTACATGTTTTTATCCGGTCTTTTATTTTTTAAATTGTTGCCCATGATGAAAATGATTGATATCCTTAGGTGTGGTCAAACAGAACTTCATGTCAACCCGGGCAATGCCGGGTACCCATGCTAGTAGTTTAATATATTTGAATTTATAAATGTGTGTGTGTGTGTGTGTGTGTGCGTGCATGCGCAGAAATAATCTGTTTGGAGACAGAAACACCAAATATATCATTGAGATAGAACATTTGTTAGTGTCTAAACACACAAGATTATATATATATATATATATATATATATATATATATATATATATATATATATATATATATATATACACACACACACACACACACACGAATGACATAAAATGACATGTATTGATTTCTCCATTTCTGTTCTTTTCCCTCCCATTTCTCTTTACAGAAGGATATCCCAAGGCACCCAGCCAACACTGTCGTTCCAAACACCCAAACCTCATTTATGGTAGCTTTCAATGAGCTCTCATCATTGTGGTAGAACTATCATTAAAGCTGACAAGTGGGCATGCCAAATGAAATGTATTTAGAAGCACCTCTGATTAAATTGAAGAGGATGCATGAATGGAAAGTGAAAGTCTATATCACACAGCAACGCCAGAAAGAGAGAATAGGTCTCTAATAAAACAAGCATCAAACAAAAACATAAAACTCTAGAATCTTATAAATCTAATTTATAAAGCTCACTATGTCTGTCTGTCTGTCTCCAAATTTTAAAATTATCTCTTGAAACTAGGTCACAGTGGCGCTCGGGGATTCAAATAATTGGATTTTTTATAGGCCGTTCTTTTATAGGTTTTTAGCCGGTTAAAATTGTTTTTAAGGGGTCAAAATTGAAATTAATTTTTTATTTTCATCTTAGTTTATTTTTAATTGGTTCATATGCATGTTACGTTGTAACGTCACCAGCTTTGAATGTTACAGTTTTTGCTTTCGGTTGTAGCTGAAGCCCCCCCCCTACTTTTTTTTTTTTTTTTTTCTTTTTTAAATCACGACTATAATAATACTGGCGTTGCCCAGGTGCTTGGATGTGTATTTTGAGCAAAAAAAAAAAAAAAAAGTGGTAGTAGAAAGGCAGGCTCGAACCCGTACCGCAGAGGAGGAAAAGAACGGGGTAAAACCTAACGTTTATGCTGTTACGACTCACCGCCAAACCGGAAGCAACATTTTTTTAAAAATTAAGGCTAGACAATCTAAGGGAGAGGATAACTTTAAAAAATATCGGCGAAAAAAGTGACCCCCCCCCCCTTGTAGAAAAGTGCCAAGTTGAAGGGAAAGATAATGTTTTTAGCCAATTTTTCGATATTTGTCGTCTGAAAGGTCGAACTTTAAAACGATACTGATCTTGGTAAAATCCGTCGCCTCTATTGAAAGTTTAAGGCAGACATGCAAACAGACATACATACATTTATATATTGGTAACTAAAAATTTTCGACCCAAACTGATGAAAAAGCTTGCCCTATCTCTGAATACCCTTTATGTCGAATTTCAAATATTTAGACCAGAAATTGTCTGAGTAATTTGGAAGAGACCGCAGAGGTCAATTTGTTTTAACTTTGACCCCTATTATGACCCCTTAAAATTTATTGTTTTGGACTCAAATCAAGTTAGATCCATGTCCAAGGCACCTATATCTAATATTTCAAGTGCGTAGACCCAAAATTGTCGGAGGAGTTTGGTAGAGTTCTCAAAGGTCAAATCGTTGAACTTTGACCCCTTAAAAGCCAAATTTCTGGCCGAAACCCGATCACATTGATTTTCCCAAATCTCAGTACCCTGTATATCAAATTTCGAGTCTGTAGATTAAAAATTGACAGAGTTATTGTGTAGGGAAATGTACACAGACACACAGACACGTTCACTTTTATAGACATATAGATATACGAAATTTGGACAAATTAAAATATCATATTTAAGCATATTTTATAAGAAATAAACGTATACGAGCGAAGATTTTTTTTCTCTAGATCTGACGTAAGTATTTTCATTATTCTCGTAATGTTAACACATTAAATACTAGCAGAGAGACTTGACGTTGCCTGGGAATGAATGATGATTAACAAATGTTTTCACACTCTCATATTTTATTGTCATTGAAATCGGCAAAATTGGCCATTTTTCTATCCTCTCCACAATTACATTGTCCACAATAGATTGTAATCTGCATTGCACCGTAGAGAATCTGTTGATTTTACAAAATTATTTTTATATAATGGCTTGAAAACGTTTAAAATGGAAAAGTCAAGTATCATGGTTAAATTGTACTCTAAACAGAAACACTCATTTTGAATATGCCCCGGTCATATCCAGGAACTTACTGTTGATTTCATATGCTGGGCCTTTCTGCTTGTGTGGTAACAAAACTGTTGAAATGCATTTGTGATGTTAGGCTGTGTAAGGTATTTACTGTTTCTTCTTTCATCAGATTACTTCAATTATCAATACTTATCGAAGACATTCCAATAAAAAAAAATCCATCTAAGAACACTACCAGCCACATAAACTACCTTCATGTGAAATTTTTATAAAAATCGGCCCAGTTGTTTTAGAGTTCATAAGGAACGAACTCGCACACAAAGTTCCTTTTATATAATAGTAAAGATTAGTGGTGTGACAATTCCAATATTTTCTCCAATTCTCTATTAAATTCCAGATACCAGTACAATTACCGATTCCAATTTTAAATTTCTAAATATAGTGTTTTGGGGAAGAGGGCTAAGATTTCTGCAAAACCTATGAAATATGCGTATATCTTTTCCAAAACATACAAATACACTTTTAGTTTTATTGATAGCTTACAATGAATATTTATCATTTCATCACTTGTACGAATCATGGAAGATTTCGTTTTAACAACATCAAATAAAAGCATTTAAAAGAATGTTTTTAGGCATTGGAAATTAGCCACAAGTACTTTGAGTTTGATATCCAAAAAAAAATCTCCTTTTTTAGCTTACTGATTCCGATTAATCACAGCAACACTTTATATATATATACTAGCATGGGTGCCCGGCGTTGCCTGGGTGTTTGGAGGTGTATGCTGAGCAAAAAAAAAAAAAAAAAGAAAAAAAAAAGGTCTTTTTTATCTAACTCCCCTATTATGCTCCCTTAACATTTATTGTCTTGGGCTCAAATCAAGTTAATTTAGATCCATGTCCAAGGAACCTATATCTAAAATTTCAAGTGTTTAGACCCAAAGTTGTCAGGAGTTTGGTAGAGTTCTCAAAAGGACAAATCGTTGAACTTTGACCCCTTAACAGCCAAATTTCTGGCCGAAAACTGATCACTAAGATTTTCCCAAATCTCAATACCCTGTACATCAAATTTCGAGTCTGTAGACTAAAAATTGACAGAGTTATTGCGTAGGGAAATGTACACAGACAGACACACAGACACGTTCACTTTTATATATATAGATATAAGAACAAGTTAATAAAACACTTTGAAAACACTTTGAAAATGCTAAGTAACAAACAAAATCATTTAACAAGAGTGCTCTACCCAAGAAGGGGGGGGGCTTATATATATATATATATATATATATATGTGATGGCAGCAAATTCGTTCTCAAATATTGCCATTACTTAATATTGAAGACAGCTCAGTGGTGAGCCACACAAAAGTGGCTTTTAAGCCCGGCCAAACTCAGGCATTCAGACAGGAGCACCACGTGTTGGACGGTTACTCCTAAACCGTTTTAGGCAACAGCCTTTCTGTAATTGAGATACACACCAATGGTAAAATGTGTATTCCATTACATATCAAGTAATACCTGTGCTTGAAGCTTTTTATAGTGAGGAAATACTTTACACCGAGCCAATCCCACTCCCTGAACAACTGCCACATTGAACCAAAAAGAGCAAGTCAGCATCATTGGATGCAGCAGCCGCCGCAGGTTTTATATCAGGGGTTTCCATCTCTTAGAGAGGTTGCCTTCACCACGGCTTACGAGAGCCCTCGCCTCACCCTGTGTGTGTATGTATTGTTCGACTGAATACTCCAAAAAACAATTTACAAAGTCCTTATTCCGCGGAGTTTCAAAGAATGCTATATATTATACATACACACACTAGTAGGCCGCCCGGCGTTGCTCAGTTCTAAAATATGCATAATATTATATTTGAATTAATGCAGATTTCTTCTTATTACATTATTAATTTTCTATTGATTATTATCTAATATATAGTAATGATTTCAAAACCTATATATATATAAAAAATATGACTTTAGTACAATCAGTTAGAATCAAAACCAAAACATTTAGCGCTCCAGGCTTAGCCGTTATTTATCTTGCTAAAATCGTTCCCTTTTGAACTACTTACAGATGGATACGAAAAGTTAGAAATTTAGTTACTTGAAGCTATGAATGTTTGATTTTGAGCATGCACAAAAACAACAGACGAAATGTTTTGTTTTTTTTCCACATCCTACCAAGATCAACTGTTTTCTTTTAATTTTGACCCCACAGTAGCAATTTTTGCTACTTAAAAACCAAATTGAAATTGCTACAGGTCTATAGACCCTATATATCAAATGTCAACTCTGTAGATTAAATATTCAGAGAGGAGTTTGATAGGGAGTTTTCAGACATGCATACAAGATGACATATATAATTTCCGTTTGCTAGAATGTTTTCATCTGGAATTCTATGCAATTATGCAGAATATAGAAATTATGCATTTAATAGAATTCAGCCTAATAGTGAAATAGAACCAATTATCTAATAAGAAACCATAAAAAAAAAACGATTAAGCAATTAATTAATGCTCGTTTTTCAAAGGAATATGCAAAATTAGTTAGCCTTCATGTAAGCGTTCGTATATCCATGACTGAGTATATTAAAAAGTTCGCTTTTAAAAATTTTTGAAAAGCAAAAGTAGGTTTTTAATATCAATGTCAGAGTCGGAACAAAAACTCAACTTTATATATTGTGTATATAATTTTCCTTATCACTCGTATCTACATGAAAACATTGAATATATTTACACTTTTTTTTTCAACAAAATAATTTATTACTATGGAAATTCCACAGTGCTTTCTACATTAATTTACTGTAAATAATATTTCTCCTAAATTAATAGATCTCAGAGTAAATACAATCTATAAATATAAAAGTGAAAATGTGTGTGTGTATGTTTGTATGTCTCGCAAAAACTTTCGACATGCGTCACGGATTTTCGCCAGATCGGTATCATTTTAAAGTTCCAACCTTCGCCGGCAAATATCAAGAAATTGGCCAAAAACGTTAATTCCTTCACCCTGAAATCAGTAGTTTTCTACAAGGGGGGGGGGTCAGCAAAAACCGTCCTCTCATGAGTTCGCTTCTACGCATGCGTTATACAACGTCGTACCCTGATCTACTTTAAATATTTGAAAAAGCAAAAATTTTGTGGCCGTCGTATTAGTTCAGTTGCTTAAAGCGCGGCCTCATTATCTAAACGTTTTGGGTTCAAATCATGGTGTGAGATGTCTTTTTTTTTTCGATTTTTTAAATTTTAATAGGGTTATTTAAGCCATTTTTCACATGTTTTTTTTAGGGGGATTTTTTCACGTTCGTTTTTCTGTTTTTTTTTTTACTTCGCTTATTCTTATGTTTCCATTAACACTCCCCCACCCCCGCTCGACCACACACACACCGAAAAACACCATCCGCCGAGTATTCGCTGAGCTCCCACTAGTCTATAATATAAATCTCACCTGTCTGTTTAAATGTATGTGTGTATGTATTTTTGTATGTCTGCCTAAAACTCTCGATAGAGGCGACATATTTTCATGAGATCAGTATCATTTTAAAGTTCGACCCTTCGGATGACAAATAAAAAATTGGCTAAAAACATTAATTCCTTCTGCCTCAACTGAGCACTTTTCTACAAGGAGGGAGTCACTTTTTTTTGCAAATATTTTCAAAAGTCACCCCCTCTTTTCGATTGATTGGCTTTAATTTAAACCTTTGCCACTTCCGGTTTGGCGATGGATGCAACAGCAAAGAGGTCACTTTTTTTTTCACCTTCTTTTCCTCCTTCACGGAACGGGTTCGAGACTGCCTGCCTGCCTGCCTGCCTACTACAACTTTTTTTTTTTTTTTGCTCAACACACACCGCCAAACACCTGGGCAATGCCGGGTACCCAGTCTAGTCTTTTATAAATAAAGAGTTTGTCGGTCCATCAGGCACAATTTTTCCATCATTCAAAATTGTTTTATTAAACGTAATAAATACACTGCAGAATTTGCCTGATTTCAAAATATCAGCGATTTTAACTACTTTCAGAAATAGAAAATAGTGAACACACATACATACATGCACACATAGATATAGAGGAGAGAGATACGCATGTGTAATATTTTCAATCATATTTGCTTTACTTAGTTTAATCATATATAAAGAACTCATCTTTGGGGATTCATCGAGGATTGAACTCGGATCGACTCATCATAAAACTGACAGACTACTTACAAGGAAAAAAAAATGGGAAACCATATTCATTTAAAAATACAAAAAAGCAAAATAAAAAGTGAACGGTACATCACAAAGACGAGCGGAAAAACCTAATCAAGCCAGGCGTTTCAAAGACTGCATTGTCTACTTAGATTATTATTGCCCGCCTTTATACAAGTATCGCACAGCCTGATCTTCAGAGGTCAGAGTGCGTGCACGCATGAATCAGAGAGCACGCACGCACAAGTCAGATAGTATATCAATGAAAACACTGTTACTGGTTAGAGAAGTCTCAAAGATTCCAGTGTCCATTTATATCATTCTTACAGGCCTCCGAACAAGAATTGCACAGTGCAGGCACCAGAGGTCAAAGAGCATATGCACACATATCCAAAGAGATCATAGAGTAAGTCAATAAAATTGAAACACAGAGTTTAGCAAAGTTGGAAAAAAGAATGCAAATTTGGTTTGTATGGAATGGAATTATTTTTGTATTAATGAATCACTGCTTAGCAAGACCCAAAGGCCACTTGAGGATAAGCATTAATAAATATCAGGTGAACAGCTAGACAACACCTTGAGAATTGAAGGTGACGGTTAACACTGGAAAGAATTTGATTTGCTAACATTAAAACTGATTGATAAAAATCAACTCAGGTAACTTGATTATGTAGTAGAGCTTACATCTATTCAATGTAGCTGCCTTCAGCCTCAATCACTGTCTCGATACAGGTTTGAAACTAGGAGCAAAACTTTTCCACAAGTGCCACTGGGAGCTCAGCGAATACTCGGCGGATGGTGGCAATCAGGCTGGCTTTGATGTTGTAGGTTGGTTGTTTTATTGCATATCAACCCATTTCAGGTTATTCAATGCCGAATCCAAAGATTTTTAAATTTGTTGTTTTCAAGTTGGTTTCTATTTAACCCATAGTTAGGACCTTAACAGGTACTACCACTCTGGGTCAAAATGGACCTGGGAGCAATAGCAATTAAAGGGTGGCTCTACACTCCCCAAAGCCCGCAAGCTGGGGCCTCACCACTGGATATAGGTTAAGGTCATATCCAGGACCTGGTGTTGTAGGAGGTCATGTTGGTGATGTTCTCAATGTATGACGAAACAAAGTAGTCCAGCGAGTTCAGGTCGGGGAGGGGGGGACAGTGAGAAAAGGGTACCAAGTCATAGCCCTCTTTCTGAAGCCAAGGCTGGATATCTTTGGACTTGTGGGCCGGTGCCGAGTCCTGCTGCTAAACCCAGGGTTTGCCAGCGGCCCCCTGATTGCGCCAGGGGATCACCACACTCTTCTGCACATCCAGATACACTTTGGTGTTGACTTTCAAGCTGACTTCGAAGATGTGAGGTGGCATGATGTGGCCTTCACTGTAAATTACACCAAAGACCATAACCGTGACAGGAAACGGTTTTCATCACCCTGGGAACGTCCCTGTTATTCATGGCAATCGAGTGATGCATTTTGAGAATGCTAACAATGGCCCCATTGTCATGATTTGGATCGATAGAGAACATGAGTTGTACAGCGGTGTATCTCCGATCTCGCTCGTTAAATATTGTGTCACTTTCAGACATGATAGAAGGTGCCTATTGCTCTTGGGATTTGTACACAAATAGCCAACTAGTAGATGGTCTGCAACAAAAAAAGAAAACCGGTTTTCATCAGACGGAAATAGAATCATGTCATCTTTTCTAGGGTGACAACTCTATCGTTCCAACCTTTCAGATTTTCAAGTCGATTTTGTATTCTATTACGATAAGAAAGAATGTTGCAAAACTCATTCATGTTCTGCAGGGCAGGGAACAAAAATAATAAAATCCACTATTGTGGTACTATATCTCAGTGCCACAGTTGTTAACACACTCTTCAGCATGGCCGCGTGGTGATTTGGCCATAAGTGCAGAGATACACAGTAATGCAGCCTCAGAATTCCCTTGCCTCTATGGGCCTCTTTTTCGTCCGGACAGCATGGGGTGAGCACGCCTATTTCTGTCTCTCCGTAAATGAGGGTGAGCCCTCCCTCCTCTCATCATTAGTTAGGTAGTTTAATTTTGAAGATTATCGATTGTAAATTGTCTGTGTATATATTCTATACATTTTGTAGAACAAATAGTTTATTGTATTTCTCCTATATGGCAATTGTGTCGTGTCGTGTTTTCTTGTGTCTGCCATAAATGTCTCCATTAAACAATGAAGCGGTCCGGAGGACGAAGAAAGATTCCAACCAGAATGCTACCAAGGTGAAGATGTCATCTTGACAGAATGAAGAAATCACACACCCAGATCCAAAATTTCAGGTATATTTTTCTTCGATACACCTGACCCATCTTCACATCCTCATGGGACCGTTTCTAAGACATGTGAAGCCAGTCACATGCCAGTGACCGGCTGATCGTGTTATAAGAATACCGAGGATACTTCTTCATTTAACGACCCTTATTTCTGTGAATGCTGCCTTGGTATATCCCGGCAGCTTACATAGACTGCCAGAATATAGCAAAAATGGTCAGCCAATGAAAATCGATTGACCATTAGGACATCACAAATGCAGCAGATGCCAGTTGATAAGTTTGAAGAAAATACAGGGTGCAGCAGAAATATCACCAATATTTTAAACTTTCAACCATATGTTACAAATGAACTTATGCAAATGCCAATGATGTTTCCATTTAGCTAACAACTTGCTATTTGTTTTTCAGGTACCTTCCTCGAGCAATATGGTTTGGACTGGTGTACATCATGCTTTTACTGCGGAAACGTTTTGAAGAATGGTGAATCTGTAACTTCAACACAAAGAGCTTTCCGAGTTCATTACAAGTTAGGACAGCATGATTCTGTTCCAGATAGAAAATCAACACAGCTATGGATTGCAAATTTCAGAACTACAGGTTCGGCACCTAAAAGAAAGACACCAAGACACCTGGAAGGCCTCAAAGCGCTTGAACACTAGATAGTATTTGAGCTGTGAAACTTTCTGTTATTCAGTCTCCTTCAGTCTGCTTTGGCCTTGGGATTTTCTGACCGAACAGTCAGAAGAATTATACACACAGATATGCAGTTTCATCCATACAAATTAATAATTGCTGAGAAATTGCATACGTGCGACTAGGAAGATTATTTGTCAAAATGTGGGGATATTTCTGCCGCAACCTGTATTAATTGTAGTTGCTTAAAAAAATTAAAATCATTAAAAAACATGTAAAAGTCAACAGGAATTTAGTTTGAATGAGTCGAATCCTTATTTAACATGAGGAAACAACCTTGAGAGGATCCGCAAACTGCTCTGGATCTTCGATTATAACTCCACGGAGAAGGAGGATTTCCTGGTGGCAGTACCAAACCGTAACATCAAAACTCTAATCCTTCCATCCCATAAAAAGTACATTCTGCCACTGGGTACTGCAGTTGTAATCGACTGTTGGAAAGACTACAGCAAATTAAGATCAGTAGGATTTCAAAACTTAATGATGAACTACAGTCTTAATTTCGTAGACGCTACTATGAATTATGTGGAGAGAATATCCTCTCCTCTGCTGTCGGCAGTTGCCTTTTTGTTGATGGAAAATATTCCTTAGAAAATAACGTATCCCCTAACTTTAATAAAAAAAAAAAAAAAGTAGAAAAAAAATATGCCTAGTACCCTCAGAAAAAGTTACGTAAAAATCCTGCTTACAAGAAATAAAAATATTTTTTAAAACTTCTTACAAAAAAAAAAAGTATATTTTTATAATATATATATATATATATATATATTTTTTATTTAAAAAAAAAATATTTCGTTATGAAACGTATAGTACGTTGATGCTTTTTTTTTTAATATTTTATTTATTGTATTTCGATTTTCCTTCATTGTAATTAGTATGTGATGAGTGTTATTTGTTTGTTTTTTTAACATTTTAATATTTTATCAGTGCTTGCCATATTCCGGCAGTTTACGTCTGCTGCTGGGCTATGCAGATGCAACATTGCAGAAAACCGAGTTTGTAAATGAAGAAGAACCTTTATAACTATTGTTTTAATTTCACAATACGAAATCGGTGAAATCGCTCATTTGTCAATCAAATCGGTTGATTGCTGTTATAGCTGGGAACCTACCACAGTGCACCGGGAGGAAGCTCACCCCCACTCCATGAATTAAAAAGTAGTGTTTGCAGATATAAAAATTTGTTTATACATATATACATATAGTTTTTTAAAATATAATTATCCACTGACATGTGTTTCGTCGTCTATGACTCATTAGAATGGCAGAATCTAGCGAAATTATATTTAAAAAAAAATATATATATGCCACTCCCCATACGGGGGTACCAAATTGGTTAAAGGGAAAATCATTCCCAACTCGCATTTAGGTAAAAATGCACTTTCGTAAATAATTGAATTCATTCAAAACGTATTGCAAAAACAAAAACAACATCTATATATATAGTCTTGGAAGTTTTTAACCTTTAAAACTATACAAAAAAATATTTTTTATCATTCGTTAGAAAACCATCTAATCAGTAAGTCATTTAATCACCTGCAATCACTGCATCAACTCGCTATACATATGTGTGTGTGTGTGTGTGTGTGTGTCACCAACTCGCATATACAGCATAGCATTTCTTGTGATGAATATATCCTCACTATGCATAATTTATGCTTTATCAAAAGTTTTATATAAATGCCCAATATCATAACTTTAATATGAAAACATCTTTTGTCATTTGAATTCAAGTCGTTTAAAAGCTTTGGTGCATTTTGTAAAGAGAACCAAATATACAGGAAGATCTTTTCAACAGGTTGAATATGCACAAACACCAAAACAAAGTAAAATATCAGCTGAATTTGCGGTGTATATACTCGGCCGTGCATAATCAGAATCTTAAAAATAACATAACCAATATTCTGTATAACCCTAGTAACCATTGTGTTCTCCGGTGCCTTACATTCACTCCATTCTATCATCTTTATTCTCGCTTTTCTTTTTCTTCCCCTATACTTTTTATTATGCCTCTTTAGCTATTCCATATTTAAATCCATAATACCATTCCAACTTTTAATGAGAAAAAAAAATATCTATGCAAATATACATACACACATCTAATAAAGTTTTGTCATATTTTCTGTGGTGGACCTAAATAGCAATGTATTTGATAATATCATGTAATTAATCGTTATCTATTTTTGGAAAATTGTCATTCCAATCGATTTCATTAATGACATCCTATATCCAACCCGGCATTTCCTTCAGTTAGATATGGATACAAATTCAAGGGAGAGAACTCTGTATAATTTATAACCATCTTGTAGTTAGTGAATTAGTAGTTAGCTTAGAGCAAGCAGCCAGACTGAATGAAAGACAAAAAATAAAAGCAAAAACAAACAAACAAATAAACAAACAAAAACAAGTGAAGCATGCATGGTCCCCCATGAGTGCACAGTGAACGAGGCATAAAAAAATGACTAAGTTCAGTATTTGCCCCCACCCCATTTAGTCACCAAAGTCCCCAGGGGACGTCAAATCCCGGTGAACATGAACAAACGGTGCACTTTTAGGCCTTAACATATGTGAATTGGAGTTCTGCCACAAGCAAAAAAAAAAAAAAAAAAAAAAAAAAAGACCAAGTTCATCATTTGCCCACCCCCTCCACCATATTTAACATATTCAATTTTTTTTTTTTTTTTTTACTTTTGGATACGTTTAACCTGGAATAATCCCTCTCTATATATATTATATACTAGCAAAAGTACCCGTGGTTGACTGGGTTCAAAAACAGCATACAGAAAATGGACTCTGATTTATGAAAGTATGATAGGTTATGAAAAGGAAGGCTTGTAAAGAGATAGCTTCGAATTTGAGAGTATCAAAACCAAAGCAAAATATGATGAAATAAAAAATAAAATAGATAAACCCCATAATTTATTATACCATACCTGTTCACACTAAACACTTAGCACAATATTCTGTGGATCTATATTAAAAAACTTTGTTAAACTTTGTGACATATTTCCATTCTATGGAGCTCAGGCGCGAACGAACACCCCACAATTTTATTATACCATATTTCTTCAAACTGAAACATAATTATCAAAGCATACTTACGCAGATAGATATGAAAAGTCTTTATTAAAGTTTGTGCCTATTTCCATTCTATGGAAGCCAGGCGCGAACACAAACCCCACAATTTTATATCATCCCTATTTAAGTTAAAACATTATCAAAGTATTCTTATGTACATCTATATCAAAAACAGTTGTAAACGTTTTTTTTTTTTTTTTTAATTTTTTATTTCCATACTTTGTGGACCAGGCGCGAACGCAGACCCCACAATTTTAATGAACTACCGTTCTTTCAGATCAAACATACCCATTCCTGTGTCTTGATACATCCTCTATCATTATATGTAATCAGTTTTTTAAAATAGTCAACCATATAGGAGCCTATTCGTGACCAGACACAGACATTCAGCTTTATATATATATATATATATATATATATATATATATATATATATATATACACACATACACACACACATATGAGAGAGAGAGAATAATAGAAATGGTATTCTGACGAAATAGAGATAAGGAAAAGAAACCAAATTATGTGTGCATCAACGTTTCATCTATATTACAAGACTTTCTCTGGATGAATGAAATTAAGAAAAAAACACCAGTACAAATATTTGCAAAACTATTTGTGATGTAATAAAATGTATGACCTTGTTCAGTTTCAGAAACATAAAATGTACGAAATTTAAAAACAAAGGGGGGGGCATAGCATTGTGAAAGAGTAAGATTTTTTTCCATATAGCCGTTAATATATTTAAAAAGATATGATTCAATTCATATTCTTTTTGGAACAATTATATCCGTTATAATTCAAATGTGGATGTGAAACTGAAATGAAATGAGTGTATTTTATGTAATTTATTGATTGATTGTATGTTTTAATTAATATAGGAAGTTTTTTTTATGGTGAGAGAGAGTTAACCTGTGACTAAAATTAAATTATCTTCTTTTAATAGAAGTTTACTTATTAATGGCTGGTGCTACCAGATCAGGCTGTCTGTAGATATTGGCTTTCTGAGACGAAATACACTTAACATTGATGCTTTCTGTTTCTCTACTTCCTTTTGCTAAACTTAATTATGTTCTGCAAACACAAAAACAATCCCCACTACCTGACTAGTTTCCTAACTTAAAATGTACCAAACATTAATACTGTAACCCTTTTCCCTCTGCGATTGCAAAACTCATACATGCTCTGCAGGGCAGGGAACAAAAACGATAAGATCAATTACAAAACAACCAAACCAAACACTACAAACTAGCGATTGAAGATACAAAAAGCTTGAAGAATAAAAACCGACAAAATAACTGGATGCAACATAAATATTATTTCCAAAATAACTGGATTTGGAATTAAATGACTCAAAAGGGGTTGATATGCTGTAAACAACCAACCCAAACTTATTAATGGCGATACATTATTGGTGTGTGTAAGTAAAAGAGTCTGTTTATGAGCGAAATGTCTGGTGTATATGATTTTTGCTTATTTATACTGGAAAATGTTTGTGCGGCTTTTTTTTTTTTTTTTTGTATTTAATATAAAATGTGGGATATTGCACAGTTTTCAAAGTATTTACGAGACATTTGAATTCTTTGTCCAGATATTCTGGACTGCAAATTCTGAATGCACATAGGAAGAAACCATTTTCTTATTATGGCCCGAGTAGAAATGTATGCAATCATTTGTGTATGTAGTTTTGTGGTAAACTTTGAAGGATAGTTTATTATTGGATTTTTATAATAAGTATGTCTAGAAAAATTAATGAGCGATTGTTTTGTTTCCTAGGTGGATGGTTCGACTTAGTCTAATTTGTCTTTAATGTTATTTATGTACATGTTTTCAGGAGGAAAAATTAAAATGTCGTCAATGTATCTAAAATATTCTGAGTTTGAAGAGCATCTAAATTTAAAAGGACCAGATTCTATGAATTCTAAGGCAGGCTAATATCCCACCAGGAGGGTTACACAAAGGAAGACCGAAATTTTGCTTGTAGAAATTGTTACAGAATCGAAAATAACCATGTCAGTTATGAGTCTAATCATTTTTATAAGTGCCCGGGAGGAAACGGTAAGTTAATGTTTGATTTCTTTTTCAAGTGTGTATGGAGTCAATTTATAAGTTTTTTAATGGGGACATTAGTATATAATGATGTTATATCTAAGCTGTGTATAGTTTTGTTATGTATAATGTTTTTAATCTTGTTGAATAAATCTCCGGAATTCTTCATATGGGAGGTACTGATAGTGCCCATTAGGAGTTAGGATGTTGGATATGGCCTGTACAATTTTCTGTGTTTTGTTTTCTTAATTTTATTCATTCAGAGGAAGGCTAGCAATAAAGACAAAACATTGATGAACACATTTGACTTGTTCCTTTTCTCTGTCTCTCTCATATATATATAACTACTTCATTTACTCACATAAAATTAATATACGAAAGTATAGATTCATGCGTAAACTTTAAGTATTTACTTCAAAAGTGCTCAATACATAGGTAGAGTTAATAATTTATAAAATATATATGGCGATTAAGCTACACTGAATATTCCGCGTTTCATCCACTCTAGGATTCCTCAGGCTTATGCGCGAATTCTGTGGTTGTTTATCGTTTTCATATGGTCCTCTTCTATTGAGGATTTAGTTAGCCAATCAGCTTTCTAGTATCCACCGCGCCCCTTCCTATCAGCCACCCCCCCCCCCAAAAAAAACAGATCCTTTGTCCGATAAAATGCATGCCCATTGGCTGATAGGAAGGGGCGCGGTGGATACTAGAAAGCTGATTGGCTAACTAAATCCTCAATAGAAGAGGACCATATAAAAACGATAAACAACCACAGAATTCACGCATAAGCCTGAGGAATCCTAGAGTGGATGAAATGCTGAATATTCAGTGTAGCTTAATCGCCATGTGTTCAGTTTTGGGGAAAGAATTCCAGCAAAGTGCTAGGGTATAAAAAAAAAAAAATTTCAATATAAGACAAACTGCACAGAAGGTCAGAAAAACATTGGTACCGTTAGAAGCCTAACAAAGGGGACCAGTTAATGGCAAATAATGTTAGGCTCTCGTCAGCCATGTTTTTCTGAAACAGGAAAAAGAAAAATTATGGCTGACGAGAGCCTAACAGTATTTGCCATTAACTGGCACCCCTTATGTTAAGCTTGAAACTGACGGTACCAATGTTTTTCTAACTTTATGTAGAGTTTTAAATAAATAATTAAATATATATTACACTATAAGTCATTAATATTTCCAGAGGTTTGATTCTATCAGGTTTGCTAGTTTCCTAAGCAAACCCAGCTGATATTATCAAGAAATCAATTATACTTTTTTTTTCTCTTTTTAATTGGAAAAAGCGTTTGTTTTAATTTTCGTTGGCACATCTTAAAAGGAAAAAGAAATAAATTATCTTCATGTACTTTTAACAAAATGACAGACTTATTTGAAAAAAAAAAAGATTTAAAAAATCAGAAAGCCAATTACTGAAAGAAAAAAAATAAGATGGCTAATTTTTTAATTATTGAACATTAAATGGCTTCGTCGGCTCGTTATCGCTTTACAAAGTTTTCTAAGAAGAATATTTCAACTCTCTATATACGTTAGCATTTCAATAAGTTTCATACAAATCCTATTTACAACTCAAAGAAAAAAATTAAAAGCGCAAAAACACTTTAATAATGATAATATTGTTATACATGGTACTAGCAAGCAGCTTTGGCGTTGCCAGGTCATAAAATATGCTTAAATATGATACTTTAAATTAAATTCATTTTTATTATATTATACAGCCAATTATCTATTGATTATTATATTGTATAATATATATAGTACTGATTTAAACGGTTTATGTGTGTGTGTATATATTAGTAATAATATGTAATAATAGTGAGATATATATATATATATATATATATATATATAACTACTATAAAAACACAGTATGAAAACAACGCTAGCAAATAAATACTGGGAACTCAAGGAAAGTGGACATTCGCCGGTAGTCGAATGGAAAATAAGACAAGCTACCATGTGTAAAGACCTAGACGACCCATGTAGATTATGCCTTCATGAAAAAATTTGCTATCCTGTACTTTAAAGAACCCCAACATCTATTAAACTGTAGAAGAGAAACAGCGAACAACTGTGTTCACAAGATAAAATTTACTCTAGGATAGCGATACAAAATAACTTTAAAACTAACAAAAACAATAGAAAATAAACAAATAAATAAAATAAACAAATAAATAAAATAAACATGAATATACATAAACGATCACACATATATGTACATATATGTGTGTGTGTACATATGTATATTTTTATATATAGACTAACATAAAAAAAAACCCTAACCTAGATTTAAAACAGGTCAAGAAACTAGATATCCAGGCTAAATAGAGCACACACAAAGGAACAGGCCAACCAGAGGTCAAATAGGCCTTTGTCTGATAAATGCATGCTCACTGGCTGATAGAAAGAGCGCGGTAGATATGAGAAAGCTGATTGGCTAACTAAAATCTCAATAGAAGGTGCGTATATAAAAACGACAGACAACCAAACAATTCGCGCATAAGCCTGAAGAATCCTAGAGTGGATGAAACACGGAATATTCAGTGTAGCTTAATCGCCATATATATTTTATAACTTACTATATATATAGGGATATTTATATCCAGAAACAAAATTGTTTAAGGCTCCTAAAATTTGGATTAGAATTGTTCACAAGGACCCATGGCGTGGTGGATAGAATACTTGGTAAAATTTGTTTGTAAAAATTAAACTGTTCTGGAGGTTGAAGGTACAACTGTGAATTGTTTAGAACTTCTAGCCAGTCGTGTTTGATGGAATGAGAGCATGTTACTTCCGTGGATCGAATAAAGGGTTCCATCCGAAATTTTGTGTAGATTCTCAACTTCAATAGGATACACCTGAAGAAGGTCAGAGGGTAAATCGATTAAAACTTGGTACAAATAACACTCAAGATAACAATAGTCAGAAAATATGCAAATTAGTTAACTTTGCTATCCAAAATCTAAAACATTGCTGTCAAAACTCCCTACTCCAAAATCAGAAATACTGCCGTCAAAATTCCTCACTCCAAAATCCAGATCATCTTACTCTCAGAAAAATACGATTTTTATTAAAACAGGCAACATCTCATTTGCATAGGAGGTAACAAGAAATCTTGTTACTTCATGAGATCACAAGCATATAAATAGAAACAGTCGCCATGTTTTTTTTTAATTTCTTCTAATAACGAAAGTTTCATACTTTTTTCTTGCTGACAACTGAAGTGGTGGGGGCGTACAATGTGGTCAGGTATAACAAGTCAGTGATTTAACAGTTTCTCTTCGCCTGTTGCTCTCTTTCTCATGCATAGTTGTTCTTCTGTTTAAAATAATACTTTTTTTTTAATGGGAATCGCTCCAGACAAGACATGAAGCCAGTTTGATATAAGGAGCTAAAAAATAAATAAAATACATAAAATAGTACTTTCGAGGCTAAACATTTTCTTGTTTATCTACTCTTTTTCATGCCGACAAAGTTCTTTTTGTTTAAAATAATACTTTGCTTTCTTTTTTGAATAGGAATCGTACCAGACAAGACATGAAGCTATTTGACGTAAAGAGCTTACAAAAAAAAAAAAAAAAAAAAAAAATGAAATACTAATTCACGATCAAAAGCTACTCAACAATAAGTGTTAGCTGGATAGATTTCGACTCTGAAAACAGCAATTCTTCTCCCTTTGTAAGAAAGATTGCTTACGAAATGTGAGGACTAAAGGACAAAATAAAGTAAGCAATAGTTAACAATCAATCAACAAGCGTTCACATGGTTTTTAATTAACAGATGAAGGGCATATAATAATGATCACAGCGATATCAACAGGAGGATCAGCCTTTGTGTCAACAACCTAAGTTACAATGAGAACAGTTTACACACAATGGTAAGACGCAGTGTTACACAACCAATGCACAGAACCGGATTTTCTTCCTTCATGTGTCTAAAAAAAGATATAGCTTCTCATTAGATCACCAAAGTTAGGCAACGCTGAGACTTGTCAGTACCATTTGAAAATACCAGGTTCTGTATACAGAAGGACGTCGACCCCCCCCCCTTCCCTGCAAGCACTGCGAATACGTCACATTTTTTTTGCGGACTGTTATCCTCAGCTTCATAGCTGTTGTTTCACCCTATTTCGGCCAACTAATCCCCTGGCCTTTTTCAGGTGATTAACCATGACAGGATAGAAATGCTGAGTCTTATAACCATATCCCTAGTAATTACTGCCTTCCATAGTTGTTACCCTGCCACATTTTAGTCAATAAATCCTCTGGTATACTTGAGTAGGATCGAAACCGCTATCTTCAGACAATGCTCACCTGATACCATAGACACTCAACATCTGTATCCATTGTGCCATGGATAGACCAACGATAAAGCAGTTTCAATCCTACCCAAGCTGGCCAAACGATTAGTTAGCCAAAACATGGCAAGACAATTATGGAAGACAGTAATTACTGGGGATACAGTTACATGACTCCGCATTCCTATCCAATGTCGTTAATCACCTGAAGAAGGCCAGAGGATGAGTTGGCCAAAATATGGTGAAACAACAACTATGAAGATGAACACAACAGTCAGCAAAAGAATACACAAAAAATGTAGTGGGAGATGCTTTTCTATGTTCTCTTGTCACAAAACCTTGAGGCTGGAATGATAAAATTGTCGCCCTAGAAAAGACTACATGATTCCATTTCCGTTTTATGAACACCGTTTTTTTTTTGTTTTTTTTTTGTTGCAGACTATCTACTAGTTGGCCAGTTGTGTACAAATCCTAAGAACAATAAGAACCTTCTATCGTGTCTGAAAATGACAATATTTAATAAGCAAACTCAGAGATACGCCGCTATACAACTCATGCTCTCTACCAATCCAAGTTATAACAACAGGACCATTGCCAGCACCCTCAAAATGCATCACTAGATTGCCATGAATAATAGGGATGTGCCCAAGGTGATGAAAAAGTTTCGGGCCATGGTTATCATCTTGGGTGTGGTCTCAAGTGAGGGCCACATCATACCACCTCACATTTTCTGAAGTTGGCTTGAAATGTGCTGAAGAGTGTGGTGATCACCTGATGCAATCCGATGGGTGCTGGCAGACCCTGGGTGCGGCAGCAGGACTCGACGCCGGCCCACAAGTCCAAAGAAACCCAAGCTTGGCTTCAGAAAGAGTGTTACGACTTTGTACCCTTCTTTCGCTGCTCCCCTCCTCTCCTAACCTGACCCTGCTGGACTACTTCGTTTGGTCATATGTTGAGAACATCACCAACATGACTTCCCACAACACCAAAGCCAGCCTGATCGTCACCATCCACAGAGTATTCGCTGAACTTCTGCCGGCGCTTGTGGAAAAGGCATGCTCCCAGTTCCAGATTCGTATCGTGGTGGTGACCGAGGCCGAAGGTGGCTACATTGAATAGATATCAGCGCTACTATATAATCAAGTTATCTGAATTAATTTTTCAATAAAAGTTTTCAAGTAAAGCTGTAGTGCTGTTTTCTTTAGGGCGACAACTTTACTGCTCCACCCTGGAGATAATTATTTTCATGTTAAGCATAGAAAATATATACATGTGGTCTTTTATTTCCACAATATAATTCCGGCAAGCCTGATGGACCATGGTTGAGAATCCGGATTTTAAATTGTACATTCATGTAGAAAAATAATATAACCTTTTTATAATATTTACACCATATTTGAAACTAGCCTGGGTGTCCAGGTGTTCGTAGGTGTGTGGTGAGCAACCAAAAAAAAAAAAAAAAAAAAAAAAAAAAATTCAAATCAAAAATAAAAAAATTTAAAAAGTGGTAGTAGGCAGGCAGGCTCAAACCTGTACTGTGAAGGAGGAAAAGAACTTGAAAAAAAAAAGAAAACCGTGTTGTCTTTGCTGTTGCGCCCATTACCAAACCAGAAGTGATGTACGTAAGTTTAAATTAAGGCTAGACAATCAAAACAAGGGAATGACTTTCAAAAATATCGGCAAAAAAAGCAACCCCTCCCTGTAGAAAACTGCCCAGTTGAGGGTGAAGGAATTAATGTTTTTGGGCCAATTTTTCGATATTTGTCGTCTGAAGGGTCGAGCTTCAAAATGATACCGATCTCATGAAAATCTGTCGCCTCTGTTGAAAGTTTTAGGTAGACATAAATGCATACATTTAAACAGACAGGTGAGATTTATATTATAGATGAAGAAGCTTTTCAAGTTTCACCGTTTCCTGCATCTAGTTATACTTAAATAGTTCTGCGTTAATGACATTTAAAAAGCATTTGCAAAAAAAAAAAAATATTACAAAAATGTAGAAGTTTCTGATATTTCCTGGACGAATACCGAATATGCAAAATTAAGATAAAAAAATTGTTTTATTCAATTATTAAAAAAAAAAAAAAAAATACAGCGGTGAAATGTCATTATCTTCAGCATTGTAGTATCCACTTCAATGGCATCGCCCAAGAAATGTTAGATTGGCTTTTAAAGATTGTTGTCTTAGATTTAATTTGGTGAAAGAAAGATGTGCCATTCAAACAAAACACAAAAGATCCAATTCCAAAAATGTCAGCAGATTTCTTTGAAACAAATTTTCATTTCAATTATAAGAAAAGAAAGACACATTTGTTTCATTGGTAAATATTATAGAATATCACTTATAAGGAGGAATGCAAAAACTGATACATTTTTAAGATACGTCCTGTAGATCTGAGAATTAAAGCTGATTGACGGACAAAGCATCATCTTATAGGTGTTGGGACACATTTATTTGATCTGTATTTGGAGATAAAACTATAATTTCAGATGGAAGTGTCTAGGCTATGTCTGACTCTAGCATGACAGACCAACGAAAACGGTATGACAAACTTAAGTACAACAGACCGACAGCAAAGCCGCTTCAAACCTGAAGGTGACAGACTAATAGAACCGTGGTTTGAAACCTAAAGGCTTGAGATCAATGAATAATCTTTTTCAAACTTATGTATGACAGACTGAAAAAAATCTTATTTTGAATCTTAAGTGTGACAGACCAACAAAAATACTATTCCTTACAAAGCTGTAACAAATCATACACTTGTAACGATTTGAGGATGTATCTAAAATGAATGCAGAAATTTTAAAGATCATATCATTTAGAAAATTCCATATCTCTGAGCTAATTTATACACAAATGGCATCATAAAGAAAAGCCAGTAATCTTTGGAATATCAAAAAATGTGTCTAAAACAAAATAAAAAAAAAAAGAGTAAAACTACTATAAAAAAGATTCAATTGAAAACAAAAGGATATTTTTAAACCGACAGATCAACAAAAAATGTAGTTTCAAACTAAGGTCCGGTTGAACACCTTCCATGGTACTGACAGGAGTGCGATGCCTCTATAGTTCTCACAGCTGCTAAGATCTGCTTTCTTGGCCAGCTTTATGGTGTATCCGTTTTTCCAATCTGTTAGTACCTCTTCTCGTTCCCAGATCTTCTCAAAGAGTGGTAGCAGCATGTCGGCTGTTTCTACATCCATCTTGAAGGGCTTCTGCTGGAATTCCATCTAGGCTGGCTGCCTTGCCGCTTTTCATCTTCTTGATGCTGAGGGTGATCTCTTCTTTTGTTGGTGGATCACAGTCTATATCAAAGTCTGTCTGCTTCAATTATGTCTGGAGGGTTCTCGGGAGCTGGTCTGTTGAGAAGTTCCTCAAAGTGTTCCATCCATCTCTCAAGTTGTTTTTCAGAGTTTGTGATGGTTTGTCCTTGCTTGTCTTTGACCAGTCATTCTGGTTTGCTGTACTTGCCTGCCAGCTTCTTAGTTGTCATGTACATATTGCCATGATAGTCAGTACCAGGAAAGGTGTTCAATCAAGTTCTGTTGGAGAGGAGGAGAGATGCAGTTAGGCTCCGAGATCACTAGGCGAGCTTAAGGCGGGACAGATTCAGTACCAACCAAATCACCATGCTACGCATCATGGTCAAACAGTCCCTGGAGTGGAATTCGTTGTTGTAAGTCAACTTCATGGACTTAAAGCTTTTGACAAAATACAATATGACACCCTGTGGCAACTCCTCCGGCACTATGGGATCCCAGAAAAACTGACTAGAATTATCAAAGAGTTGCATGAAAGAATTTTGTCTTCAACAATCAGGCGATTCCATCCTTTAAAAATGGGATGACAGGTGAATATATATAAATATAAGCAAATATTATAGAATATAACTTCTAAGTGGGAATGTAAAAACTGATACATTCTTAAGATACGTCCTGTCGAGCTGAGATCGAAAGCCTACTGACGGACGGAGCATCTTATAGGTGTTTAGACACATTTATTCAATCTGTGTATTTAGAGATAAAATTATTATTTAAAATGGAAGTGTCTAGGCTATGTCTAACTAGCATGACAGACCAATGAAAAGGGTATTACAAACGTAAGTACAACAGCAAAGTCGTTTCAAACCCAAAGGCGACAGACCAATTAAAGTGCATGGATTACTTACCATAATTGCCTGATTAATATTCAGGTTTCCGACTGCAACTGGCAGATGAACTAGCCATACTTATTTAATTTTATTATATATGTCATAATCATGTTGACACACTTGTTCACATTAGATCACTAGAATGTAAGCAAGATTGAGCCTGGTCAGTACTAAAATCGGTGACCATTTGAGAAATTCCAGGTGATATATGTGCTCTCTGCTTATCTCGGCATTGTTTCCAATAGTCTATCACTTGTAGTTGTCACTGGACTCAAGCAGTGTCGATTTAGGAGAGGAGTGGTTAGAGATTATGCAACCCTTGCCTCACAATTATTTGTGCTGATAACCTTATAGGGAGTATCCATTGTCTCTTGAGATTGAACAGAGGCATTGATCGAATATATATATATCTCCAACAAAATCGGAAAAAGAAAACTCCATCGTGTTCAACCAGACATATATATTTAATATGTGCGTATAGGTGTGGCTCAGGAATGAGGGTTGAGAGTTGTATGTTTTGGTTTCGATTCTAGCTGATGGCACCCAAGTCATATATATTTTAGTTTTGATCTTACTACTATATAATAGGTTCAATATGATAATGGATAGAAAATTGTTCTATCATAGCAAATATGTAATCTACATAAATGAAAATATATTTAAGCGTATATTACGCCCGGGCAATGCCAAGCGACTTGCTAGTATGTTTTTAAAATTTCTTTTTGGGATGCGTATGTGTATATAACTAGCTTTGATTTTGAATATTACATGGAGTATATATCTCTTGAAAGAAACGCAGGCAATTAGTAGAGAAATGAAGAAATGTAGAAATTTGATTACAAACGTCTTAAGGTAACTTAGCGACACGTTATGCAGGGAAAAGACATTACATTCCCTGTCATCTATTAAAAATAAAAATCTTAACATATTGATTAAGAAGAGGTAGATTCAGGTAGGTGTTTATTTCATTAACGCATGCATATTATTTATATAAGTGAGACACCGTGGAAATTCCAGTGTTTTCTACATTAATCTGCATAATCGATTATTGATAATTGCGGCATTATTTGGATCATTCAGGCTACTGTTCTCATCTCGGATTTTATTCTCACAACATTTTTAACCAATATAACCTTTGGCCTTTCTTCAGGTGGAGTTTGAACGTAGGGATACTAATCATATTCATTTAAATAATTTCAACAAATAATATTCAATTTGAAACAAATTCTTTTTTTTTTTTGTAAACTATATCGTTTAGGGGTGTCAACACAACTATATCATACTCCTCAAAGAAAGAAAGAAAAAAAAACCCCACTAAAATTGGTACATTGAGAGAGGATAACCAGTTTGAGTGCAAGAAACGTTAGACTATGTAGATAGATGAGACCGCAGATGTGGAGAAGGTATTGGCATTGTTGAGAAGTCAGGTTACCTTTGTGATATCATTGGAGCACAAGGTGGAGCAGGTGACAGTATGATTGCAAGAGTCGGTAGTCGATAAAATAAGTACAGGTAACTTCTACCATTGTTAGACAGTGCATTACTTATTTAAAGTTTCGGCTTATAAAAAAGCCTTCATCAGGATTATTTTAAAAAACAATACAATATATTCATTTTTTTTTTCTTTTTTCTTCTTTTATGCGCCATGGTGTCGTTCTGGGATGTTGGTTGTATATTGTAAATCTGGTGGACGGCGCTGTTTGTGCGCTAATACTTCACATTAGCGTCCACCAGATTTACAATATACAACCAACGTCCCAGAACGACACCATGGCACACAAAAGAAGAAAAAAGAAAAAACAACTAATCTATTGTATTGTTTTTTTAAAAATAATCCTGATGAAGGCTTTTTTTATAAGCCGAAAATTTAAAACTTTAAATAAATATCTGTTTATTTAAAGATACAACTTTGCACGTTATCGTTCTTCTAATCTCATATTTCAAACTTCCTTTGTCCGCGTGCTTCTTAAAAGTGGATCTTACTAAAACTAATACAGAGCATTACCACTATTGATCAAGGAAGAATCTGTCAGGCATGTGTACCAGGGTTTTATGGACAAATTGATCTTTTGTAGACCTTTGACAACTAAATATTTTCGTTTATTAACAAAATAGAAAAGTTACTAGCCAAACCATATGATTTTTGGAATATGACATCTTCGTTCTGTGACGAGTATATACATCATAAAGATTTTTTTGTATTTTTCTGCTGTGCAATCTATAATATAATAATAAATGTAATTTTAAATATGAACCAAATTTTATGTTCTGACTTGGATGTATAAATATTCGAATTTCTTACAAAGTTTTTTTTTTTTTTTTTTAAACAGCCTACGTTAAAAAAATAAAAAAAATTGTTCTATTAAACTTTTATTGGTTAAAAAATTTGACCTGCTCATTTTATTTTAAAATAAATAAAAATAAAAGGTTGAAAAGACATTTTTTACTCGATAATCAGCTTTAGAAAATTGTCAGTGAAAAAAACCAAAAAAAACCTACAATTGGCAAAAGATAAGCGTTTTAATATTTCTACTTGCCATTTGGAAAAAAAAAAATCACTCACAAATGCAACTGTTTCACTTCCAACTTAAAACCCTGTATGCAGTGCAATCTATAATATAAATCTCACCTGTCTGTTTAAATGTATGTATGTATATCTGCCTAAAACTTTCAAAAAAGGCAACGGATTTTCACAAGATCTGTATCGTTTTAAAGCTCGACCCTTTGGACGACAAATATCAAAAAATTAGCCAAAAGCATTAATTCCTTCACCCTCAACTAAGCACTTTTCTACAGGGAGGGGGGTTGCTTTTTTTTTTTTTCGCCAATATTTTTTAAAGTCATCTATTTTTTCGATTGACTGGCCTTAATTTAAACCTATGTTACTTCCGGTTTGGCGATGGGCGCAACAGCAAAGACATCACATTTTTTCATGTTCTTTTCCTCCTTCACGGTACGAGTTCGAGCCTGCCGACAACCACTTTTTTTTTTGTTTTTGCTCAACACACGCCTCTAAAGACCCAGGCTAGTAATATCTAGAAGTGAAACCTGGCGAAGGGAAATGTTATGATAAATAACAATATATAATGTAATTCTTAAAGACACACTTAGATCTGATGACCTCAGAGAAAATTAAATCTGTAATACAATATAGGGCAATGTGTGCAGAATAGGAGACTTTGATAGTATGGCCACATTGAAAGAATGCAGAAAAATATTTTGCGTTTGTAGATTTAAACTGTTTTATCAGTTTAAGTAGCAGGTTAAGTTTACAGTGGAAGGCGAAGGAAAATATAAGAGGAAAGGGTGAAAATGAACGACAGAAAGAGGGATAAATAAGTACCTGACCAGAGATAGAAATCGACTTCTAAAAAAAAATCTAAAAGTCATCCCATGCATGCCAACATGTGGAACGGACGTTATACCGATTATCATGATAAAAGATTAACCTAGAGCACACTAAGATTTGGAAACTTTTTTCAAAAGTACCACTTATAAAAATAACTGATGTCTTTTCGACATTACTTCGATGGAACACACATTATCAGAGATAATTTCTCTTTCAGATAACAATCATATACTATCTTGAGAGTGCCAGATGCCGGCTATGTTTTCGGCAATGCACTTGTGTCTGTAAACTTGGAGATTCTGAAGCATTAAGACACACACACACAAAAACACCTTCAAGCAATGTTCTTAACGTTTATGACTTTTTCTATTCTTGGAACTTTCCGAGAGGAAAGTACCAAAAAATAAAAAAGAAAGAAACATACAAACCAACACTAATAGACATTATCCAACGACGGGCAACAAATTCTGACAACTATCAGATAGCATTAAATAAATACATGCTAGTCAGCTTTCAGTCTCGATAGAAAATAGATACCTATTGTAATGGTGCCTGCACAGGAAGTTTATAATAAAGCAAGGGTTCCGCAATCCCCAACCACATCTCTCCTTATGCAGTACTGCTTGATTCCAGTAACCTAGAGAAGTTCAGAATAACTGAAAAAAAAAAAAAAAAAAAAATGGAAAGATAAGCAGAGAAATTCTTGACTTATCTTTCTTCTAGACACAACTAAGACTGGATAGTCTGTCTATCCTACTATTTAACCTAAAACTGGAGGAAAGCTAAATGGATTCATGCTTTTCTCAATAGTATTAATGAATTACAAGATGTATATTATTATTTAATTTATTGGAATTCATTATTGAGATGAACATTATTAATTTATTAATTTATTGCGGACTATTATCCTCATCTTTCTTAGATGTTGTTTAACAATGTTTCGGCCAACTATTCTTCTGGCCTTCGTCAGGCGGTAACCGCAACGAGATAGGAACTCTGAATCTCCTAACTGCATCCTCAGCAATTACTGCCTTCCATAGTTGTTGTTGTCTCACCACATAAATAATACTCATCTTAATAATGAATTCCAATTAAATAATATGTATATCATTCGGTACGAACCCGATCATGGAAGCCCAGATAATAAATAAACATGGATTTATAAGACCAAAAACTCCAAACTTGATCGCCCTTCGGGGCCCGTGACGCAGTGTTTAGAGACGTTGAATCTCTACGGTTCCAGGTGAGAATTGTCTGAAGATAGCTGTCTCAATCCTAACCAAAGCTGGTCAGAGGCTTACTTGGCTAAAATGTGGTGAGACGACAACTATGGAAGGCAGTAATTGCTGAGGATGCAGTTAGGAGATTCAGAGTTCCTATCACGTCGCGGTTACCACCTGACGAAGGCCAGAGGAATAGTTGGCCAAAATGTCATGAAGCGACAACTAAAAAAGATGAGGATACATGTTGCTAGATGACTAAGTTTTATGATTTCAGGTTCAAATGAACAGCTACAGCAGGAATTGGAATACACTCTACTGAAGTCCAATTGTCACAGCTGGTTAATTTCAAAAATGTAATCTGAATGTGCAGACATTATAGAAGAATGATATGAATAAATCTCTGTTTTGCACTTGCAAAACATGCCACAGAAACGCCTGGACGCTTCAGACTGCTTTTGGACCATCTTGCATGAATCGAGTTTTTGAGTGGCATAAGAGATTTAAGGAAGGAAATGAGTCTGTGAGGGATAACTAGGTGTGGGAGGAGTAAGGAAATCAGAAAACCAGAATTGATTGGCCAAATAAAGAATTTCATGGATAAGGACTGTCGTGTGTCTATAGAGACAATAAGTGCACAGTTCTATGTCAGTGTGGGAAATATACGCATAATTATTCACAAAGAACTGAAGATGCAGAAGAATTGCGAAGTTTGTCCCAAGGGTGTAGTCGACAACTCCATCCTTGTCACAGACTATTTGACAAAGATAGACATCAAGATGGTTCCTCACCCGCCCTATTGTTGAGATCTTACTCCCTGTGACTTTTGGTTATTCTCTAAGTTCAATGGAAACCTTAGAGGCTCTAGTTATGAGACAATTGAGAAGATGAAAAGACGCTTTGACGAGGGTCACTGACATGCTCGCACAAGAGGACTTCCAGAAGTTGTTAGAATGGTACAACAAGTGCATTGCAGCCGGAGGAGATTATTTGGAGGAGGACTAGAGTTTCATGTGTGTACTATCAATAAAAGTGCGCATACAAAAAAGTCTGGAAACTTATTCAAAGTCCTTTATATATGGTTTTAATATGGGAAATTTATTTCTGACAGTATAAAGAATGTTATGCTTATGCTGTTTTTATTAATCTTATTGTTTGTGTGGCTAATATTATTAAACAGCGATTATTTAGTCCATGGGACTGGAAATAAGCAAAGATTTGATATGATGATTACCGGAATTGGAGGGAAAAAATTAGAGCTTTTTGGTGAATCAGAATCGGAATCTGAGAAGATGTAAGCTTATTTCTGATACTGAAAATGATTCTTAAATTTTATTTGTTTTTTTGTTTTTTTTTATTGAAATATCTTAATTTCTTTTCATTAATAAATTTAAAATTTAATGTAGGTTTTTTCATTAATAAATTTAACAGACTATGGATACCCACTGTAGGAGTGCCTGTGCGTGAAATTTTTGTGGCAGGAGGTGCGCAATCTCCAACCACACCTCTCCTGAGTCGACATTGTTAAATACCAGTGGCAAGTAAAGTGTATGTATAGGAAAACTGGAAACAAATGCCGAGATAAGCGGAGAGCACATACAGCGCCTAGAATTCCCAAATGGTCACCCATCTGGAACTAACCAGGCTCAACGTTGCTTAACTTTGGTAATCTGATGAGAACCGGTGTGCCAACGTAATTATGCTGTATTTATGCTGTATATAAGCAAAGAATAACGCAAAGTTAAAACTAAGATTCTGATGTAATGGAATGACCTAACATCCCTTCATAGATGAAATGAACTATACCCTCTCACGTGACTGAGAGAGGAGAAGAAAAAGACAGGAAGAGAATAAGACAAGATGTCGAGTAACTCTTATATCACCTGTACTCTCTTGTAAATGAACCCCTTTGTCTTTCACCCATAACCCGGTGTTTCTTGCTGTATTCTTATTTAAAGTAAGGATATAACAGATTCATACAAGTCTCATTTTTCAATTTGTAATATTGTTTATTTCCAATCCCATGGACAAAATAATCTTTACATATCAAGCAGTATTGTGTATGTAACTGATTCTTTTCCTTAGCCAACCACTGAAGTTTCAAGCTCAATAAAAACTGGATTCTGCAATTTGAGACTTGGCATTACGGCAACATTGTGTCAAGAAGCAATTCATGAAACTGCTTTCTGTGTCTTGGCTGTGTTTGTTCCTCACGTATGATTTATTCATGTTTGGCATGTCAATATGACCAGGTTCTTCAGAGACGTTATCTACACCACAAACTTATTTCAAGTTCATGAAAGTGTTTTGTTAGGTGTAAGCATAAGTGTCGATGTGTTCTGAAAAAAGATTTCTTCAGAGTCATGGAGATTTACATTTTGTTCATTTATATTATTTGGATCACTGTGTATTGTGACCATTGCGCTCAAACCGTGTTCATTACACTTCAAACCTCTCAAACAGCCCCCCCCCAACGCTGTATGATACCGTCAAAAAGGAACAAACCAACAAAAATAAATAAATCCGACTCCTTTTTATTAGCATTACTTTCCAAACAATATTTCTTGTTTTTTCTAATTGTTCATTTCTTCTGCTATGAGATTAACAAAACCTTGCCGTCTCAACACCAGCTTAAAAGTCTCTTGCTGCTGCCACCAATACTACCACCACCACCACGGGGCCACACATCCACCTCACACAGCATGCATTTCTCTATCTGTCAATGTTACCATTACTTTCCAAACAATTCACGCTTTTTTTTTTCTTTAACTGTTCATGTCTTCTGCCATGAGATTAACAAAACCCTGCCATCTCAACACCAGCTTAAAAGTCTCTTGACGCCACTACCACCTCACACGGCATGCGTTTCTCTCTCTCTGCCAACCTCAAGTTGGCCATAGTCAGCCATTTCTCACCTTTGACTTTACATGTCCATCTTTTGCAGCACACACTTTGCTTCTCTCTGACTACGTGCTGCCCTTTTTTTACGCAAGTGTGTGCACATTTCCTAATTTGCATATGTGCTTTTTCTTTGGTTACTGCTGCTAATATCTTCACAAGCCAACTATCCTACAGTTCCTACAAATATTTTTGCACATGCTACTACACACTCATTCTCATCTTGGATGTTATTCTCAAAATGTTTTGGCTGATGTAACCTCCAACCTTCCTGAGGGGGACTTCTTTTTGGACTCTGGAATCTATGCGAAATCTCTAACAGAATCCTCTATTTAATCAAGCAGGATAGCTTGTTCACATTCTGTCAGCACATCTATCCGTTACACTTTGTGAACTTTAAAATCAGGAACTACTTCATCCAAAACATTGTGAAAAGAACATTCAAGATGAAATCGGTAGTTGAAATAATCAAAATTATTAATTCTCATCTATTAAAAAAAAAATAATAAAATAAAAAATAAAAACTATCAGGGAGATCCGACATTACCCGGGAATGAATGAGGATCAACAAATGTTACACCCTCTCTTATTTTATCATTGAAATCAGTAAAATCGCCCATTTTTCAATGCTCCTACTGTTACTTAGTTCAAAATACATTGCACTGTAGAGAATCTACTGTTGATTTTATAAAACTATTTTTATATAATGATATTATATAATGATATGTAAGTTTAAAATGCAAATATCAAGTATCATGGTTCAATTATGCTCTATGCAGAAACACTTATTTCGAACGCGTCCCTGTCGTATCAAAGAGCCTACTGTTCATTTTATATGTCGGGCCTTTCGGCTTATGTGGTAATAAAACTTCTCAAATGCACTTGTGATGTGGAGCTATATAAAGTGTTAACTTTAGTAGAGATCGCCTGTCCCTTCTTTGATCAGATTTTTCAGATTATCAATTATTGATACTTATTGAAAAAATTCTGGAAAAAAAAAAAAAAAAAACTATGTAAGAACACTACCAGATACATCAAGTACATTTGTGAAATTTTTTTAAAAATCAGCCGAGCTGTTTATGAGTCCATATGGAACAAATACAGTTCCTTTTATATAATAGTATAGACTAGCAAGACCTGTGGAAATTCCACAGGGGACTCATTCATATATAATATATTGTTGTTGGCATTCTGTACATGTTCGGCGTAAACGGAGACTCTCTGATATTTTCGTAGCTTTTTGTTAAAACTGCAAAAGCATTTATCTAAGCTAGCAGGGACGCTCGGCATAGCCTGGTCATAAAGTACTCTTAAATATATTTTAATTCTTGCAGTTTCGTATATATTATTATAGAGTTAATGTTCTATCGATTTTTTATATATTATAAAGTTGCGATTTCAAAAAAAATATATCCATATAATTTGGGTACATCAGCTTGAATCGAAACCGAAACCAAGACTTATGAAGAATTCTTGATAAAATTATTTATATATAAAAAAAAGATAACTTTAGTGCCATCAGCTATAATCGAAATCGAAACCGAAACCAAAACTTGGGAAGAATTCTTGGTAAAATTATTTACAAGAAATAGGTCATAACAATTAAACGACAGTCACTCGGATGAAAGTGTGACACACAAAATAACACATACGCTATCCTATTAATATATATAGATTATGAAACATTAACAGTTTGCCGTGTTACAAACATTTTTGATATACAGAAAACGAGTGGATTAGCCATAAAACAAGTGAACAAATTCATCTTCTGGTCTGAAAGATTTGTAACCGAATCAATAAATTCTTCTTGACCTCATAAAGGTCATTTTTATTTCTTCAATATTTACAATCAACGTCCATATTGCAGAAGCATTTAAGGAAAAAAAAAAAAAGATTTAATTTCATTCTCTTGAATTTTCATTTTTATATATTTTATTTGAATGTTTTATTTTTAATTTCCAAGATCTGGATGGATGGGGATGAATGGGTAATAGAATTGCTTGTTGCCCTTAAACAAACAAGAATCAATTGATTACTCTTTGTTGTTGGCAAATTGATCCTCCCCACCCTTCTCCCATTTTGTGGTAATAAAAACATTGTATTTTTCAAGAAAATGAGTTCGGGATTTTTTGGATTCATTTATTTATTTTTTTTTTTTTAATTCTTTTTAAAAAGAAATATATAAAAAGGTTCTTGTCCTTTCTTGTTATAAAACTGATTAAATATTAATTTTTGAATTCTGCAAGGTTTTATTTGGACAGTCTGTTTTACGGAAAAACAATTTTGAGAAAATGGGGGGGGGGCAAAGAGAATGAGTTTTTCTCTTTTTTTATTGAATAATCGAAGGCAATTTCTTTTTTTATTTTTTACTCTCAAGTTAAAAATTAAACTACAAATAAAAAATATAATAAACATAATAAAATTAATGAGAATTTCTAACATTGTAGTTAAAATCTCTTAACCTCAATACTTCAGCTTTTAAAAATATACTTTTAGTTCAGTTCTGATAGATCAAAGTGTAACATACCGCAGATACATGTATGCAAAGTGACGTTACCGATGGGGAAAAGAAGGACTATAAAATAGAGAAAGATCGATCACGAGAAATTGAAATTTAAAATGGCGTAATGGAAACATAAGGTATTTACAGCTTCTCTTCCAATTTTCGGTTTTTAATCATGTCAAAACGCACTTTATTTCCTTTTGACGGATTGATTATTGCTATTTCTTCTGATGAGTTAAGGGCATAATATATTTACTGATTGATATAATAATTAAGTGATTGATTTTGCGCTATGAAACAGATACCGTCAAGAATTGTAAATGTCAACTGAATTAAAGGAATAAATTATAACATGGTCAACATCATGAACTTTAGAATAAAGTCTTTTGTCATTTATTCATTATATTGCTCTGTAATTGAGCTCCTTAAATAAGGATTGGTATATATTATGAGAAAATATATTTCCACAGAAATGTATATAAACTGTGTCAATCGCTTTATTGCAGATTAGTAAAATATCAATATTTTACTAAATATACGTCACACAAAAATGAAAATTCTATCATCAAATGACTGTTTCAAGGTTAGTTATTTCCCAAAATTTTATTCAAATCCATGCGATATTCAAAGTTGTGACATCTTATTTATTATCAAGTAATTCATACTGTCTATCGCTTTATTGCAGGTCTTTTAAAATGCCAAAAAATGGGGCGATTAACGGTTATCGAAAAGGAAAGGATTGTTGCTGGACTCGCAGTTCAAAGATTTAGCTATGGAGCTAGAAAGGGATCCAAGAACTTTGGCTTCATTCATGAACAACCCCAACACGAAATTCAGAGGAAACCATTGACGTCGTGATATTCGGAAAATTCATAGAGAAGTCAACTGAAACCCAAACAGCACCAGTACTTCCATTTTTGCAAGAGCTGGAATCACTCCAAAATCCAGACAGACTCGATGTAATGTGTTGAATGAGATGGCAAGGAACACCAAAACTATTCCAAGGCCTCCATTGAGCAAACAACATTGGGAAAAACGAAAGGCTTAGGCACAGAATTACATGAAGATGGATTTCCAACGTGTCCTATTTACAGATAAGACTCCCGCTACTCTTGACGGTCCGGATGGATGGGCCAAAGTTTGGAACACGAATGGAACTCCAAGCCCTTACAGAGTTCATCGCCAACGAGGAGGTGGAGTCATCATGTTTTGGGCGGGAATCATTAGAGATAAGTTGGTTGGGCTATTCCAAGTTTCAAAGGGTGTAAAACTTACCAGCAATGCGTACACAGCTTTTTTGGATAACCATTTGTCACCATGGCTAGATGACCTACCATTGTCACGTCGCTTTCAGATGATTTTTATGCATGACAATGTACCATCCCATTCTGCTAGAGTGACTACAGCCTTCCTTGAATCTATGGGCTTCTTTGGAGAAACTCATGACCTGACCACTGTATTCTCCAGACCTTAACCCCATTGAATATCTCTGGTCAATATTAAAAAGAGAAGTTTATGAGGGAGGAGAGCAGTTTACTTCAAAGGATGCCCTGTGGAGAACATAGTTGATATTGCTGAAGCCATAACTCCTTTTTGAGATCAAACAATTGATTTCCCCGGGGGGGACAAAAGGTTGTTTTTAAAAAAATGGTGGATATGTCGATAAATAATTCATTTACTTGAGGCTTATACCCATGATGCGAGTTTTCTCATTCTTTGACAGAAAAATATAATAAAAATAAAGTCTGCATGATAAGATATTGTTTTTGCCCTAAAACAACATTTTAAGAGACCTGCAATAAAGCGATGAACAGTCACTCATAATTTGGATATTAGAGATAATTACGATACAGGGAATAGATAAAGGTTTTCAGGTTATTTAATGGTTATTTTGATAAAGATTTTTTATGCTTTAAGTTCATTTTCAAATATTTATCAATGGTCAGAGTTGTGTTTTCTGAGATATATCACGTGCACCAAGCGCACTCTTCCGGCATTTCAAAATATCACCACAGATGAACAACTCGTGAACCCCATACTAAATTCTATTTACAATCATGGTGAGAAAAAAAAAAAAAAAACGAAAAGAAATGAAAAAAAAAAAAAAAAAAAAAAATGTGTGTAAAATTCTGAAGATGGCATCTATGGCCGAAATATTATTTTTAAAACAAATGTTTATTTTACATAATATTGCATTGTAATTTGGCTTATAAATGTATTTCATACACATTTTATTTATTAATGGTATTTGGTTTGGTTGTTTTGTAGAGGAAAATCCTTATTTTTAACTTTGTAAAACATGATTGAGTTTTGCAAAGAGAGCGAGCAGAAAAATTAGTAACATTAACGCTTCAGATCAAGTATCTTTTTATCTTCAGGCAGCCTTATCTGGCAGCATCAATAGCTAAAGTTCCAGATTTATTCATCTAGATTGGATGTTTAGCATATCTGATACCCAGGCAACGATGGGTTAATATGCTAGTAATGATTAAAACTACATGGGTGGGGGGAGGGCATCAGATTGTATTTGTGAAACCGTCACAAGCAGAAGGCGTGAATGGTTTCACAAGTTGAAAACTGTCACCATTCACACATGACTCTGAAAGCTGAAAAGAAATGGTTTAAATCTTTCCAAAGAAGAAATAACGACAAAACTAAAATCAATACAAACTCAAACACAACAAAAGCATTTCTTTATTTGTTATTAGATGAATCTGGGCTGGCATTGCCCGGGAATTTTTCTTCTAAAATTAACAGTCCTGGATATGACATTAAACTATATCCGATGGGGAGCCCCAGCTTGCGGGCTTTGGGGAGTGTGGAGCTACCCTTTAATTGCCATTGCTCCCAGGTTCACTCTGACCCGGAATGGTAGTACCTGTTAGGGTCCCAACTATGGGTTTCAACTTGAAAAAAAAAAAAAAAAAAAAAAAAAAAATACTCGATTAAAAAAATTTTCTTCAAAATCACTGGATTCGGCATTAAATAACCTGAAAAGGGTTGATATACTGTAAAACAAAAACAGCCAACAACCATCCAAGATTAACAGGTCGGAAGATATCTAGTCTCACTCAGACTCTTAGAACTACAAAATGTCTGACTATTATTGAGGAAATTATTGTCCGCACTCGATAGACCTTCACGATAAAGTATGTCACATCTTAACTGATACAACCATGAAACAGAATATAGGTCGTCCTAAACACTCCATCCGAAATGCTTCAAAGTCTGTCACCCATTCACATTAATGGTCCAAAGCTATGTCGTAAGATGCTCAAGATATAGAGAAGATCAGTTGATGAGGACTTGATCCTTGTGAGTGGCAAAATCGAGAGGGCAACAGAAGAAAAGTTGGAACATATAACTTCAGCATGAAACAAGACAAAATAACAAAAATAAATTTTTGGGTTTGCTTCGGCTTACGGCACATCATCAACCTATGGTTATGTAATTCCAAATAATTGTTGTCAAATAGGATTTTATAGGTAGAATATTCTATCTATACTCCTATAAAGTAGAGCTCTTTTCTCGCTCTGATAGTGATATTAAAAGCCTGGCTTTTCTATTTAAAAATTATTAAAACAAACTTTTTAATATAAAAAGCCGTGGACATGCAAGAGACTACTGAAACGTTAATCAATTTGCATATTCCTTTAATAAATGAACATTAATTACTTCTTCATTTTTTTATGGTATCTTATTAAATGATTGGTTTCATTTCATTATTACACTGAATCCTATTTATGCATAGTTTCTACATTCTGCATAATTGCGAGGAATCTAAGATGAACACACAAATATATAAGTGATCTTGTCAGTGTGTGCGCAAAAACTATCAAACTCCTCTTTGAATATTACATAGTTGAAATTGCTATATATGGTATTTGGACCTGAAGTACACTTTACATTTGGTGTTTAGCTGGTAAAATAGCTAAGCAGTTAAAATTTACAAAATATATTGACCTTGGCCTGGAGTAAGTTGATGATAGAATTTCTTTCTTCTGCGCTAATTAAAAGTTATAGGTTAAACAACATTGTTTATAGGTTTTGGTTGCATATGGGTTTAAGTCATATACTAACGGATAAGGCTGGAGAGATGGTTTGGTTTCAATTCTAACTGATGGCACAACTCTGCTTTTTTTTTTTAATTATTTTTGAAATCACTAATATATATTAGGTACAATATAATAATCAATAGGAAATTGACTATAATAATAAACCCGAAATCTGCATAAATAAAAATATAATATTTCAGCGTATTTTACGACTGGGCAATGTTATTTATATTCCTCACATACACTGCTCTTAGAATTTGAGTGTTGTTCCAAAAGTAAAGTCTCCCCTATTTTTTTTTGTTTTAATTTCTTAACTCAAAATGTTAAAGAGCTACTAAGACGGAAACAGTACCATTAAAACGAGTGACCTTTTTGTGCTCCAGAATTAATTATTCTACATAGTAACCACCATTCTCAATGCACTTTTGCCAGAAATTCAATGACACCTCTCTGCTTCTGATGCACGTCTATGACAAGCGTTGCTTTCTTAGAGTCTCACACCATGAATATCTGCAACAAAGAGATGAAACTTTCAGGTCATGAATGCATTAAGTTCAGTGATTATAACAATACAATTTGCAATGCCCTCTGATTCAGTCGAGATGAATAAAAAATAGGAGGCATTACTTTTCGAACGCTTCTCGCATTTTGCTCTTTGAATATATTGTTCTCAGAAGAAAATTTCAGTTAGAATAAGGACATGCATCTCATACCTTAATTTAAAAAAACATTACTCTTAAAAGGACATTTCAGAGAGGATAAAGCATTAATCCCAGTAAAAAATGAAAACATTGCTTTTCGATCTCCCATCCAGCTGAAGTAAAAAAAATACAGTACAGTAAATAATACATATGTATATAATCAAATAACTATAAATAACACCGTGAGGTGAGGCAAATACCATAACTAGGGGCTGAAAAAACTGTATCCCAAGGCCACCGTATCCCGGGGGTTCTACTATACTCTGCTCTAAGACAGCACATGTTACTCACGGTCCACAAGTGATTATTTTCATTTTTTTTTTTAAATTTTACCTATGTGCGTGGGGTTGCAGATGGCAAAATAATTCTAGTTAATTCATTTTATTATTTTTGTAATAAAATATTTTTAAAAAACGCTAGCTAAGATTACTTTTAACATTTAAAGTGTAAAAAACAATTAATTTTGGTTTTTTGGGATTTTTTTTTTACAATCTTTGAAAGGTAATATTACTTGCATGGAAGCGAAGCTGTTCAAAATTTTCAAAATTTCGATTCTTTCTCAAGACGCCTTAAGCTTAAGCCTTAAACTAGAGACATTTTCTAGAACCAAAATCGTGTAAAGAATTTTGAACAACATTGGAATAATAATAATAAAAAAAACATTACAATGGTGCAAAACCTGTTCTATTTCATAGGAATTAATTCACCAACCTCAGGACGGATATTATAATTAACATACTTAATTCAATGTAATTTAATTGTGTAAATAATTTCAAAAGTGTGTGTGGGCGGGGGGAGGGGGTGGCGACATATAACGGTTAGTGTAAAAAAAAAAAAAATACATATATATATTTTTATTAATAAACTTTAGAAAGTCATGAATCACACAATCGATGGGATCACCGCTATAAGCCAAATATACACTGGACTTTAAGTATTAAAAAAATAAATTCTGTTAAGTTATTTTTAATTTGTTCCGTGTTGAACAGAATTGATCGGTTTGAAAGGTCAAGGAAGGCGCTAACAAGCTGATAAGCATAAACATAAGCAGCTAGATTGAAAACGCAGGACCGTGCTGCAATAATGACTTATTGTTGATTGGTTCATCAACAAAGTGGGTGGAGCTTTTGCTCTCCACCTCAGTCAGCTTCTGGCTGAATAGATCAGGAGTAATCTGGCTGAACGTAATTAGAAGTAACATTTTGAATCAGTTAAGTACGTTTCAAGTGAAAGCAGAACAGATTTGAACAAAGGGCAAAAGTTTGATATTTATAGTTAGGAACAGGTAAATCCTCACCAAAGTATGTTTTTCAATCCAAAATGTTATTTTTATTATATCTAAAAAAAAAAAAAAAAATTACGATTGGTTGCTCAGTTTTATAGCATTATTAATCCTTTTCAGGTTATTTAATGCCAAATCTGGTAATTTTGGTAAAAGTTTCATGTTTCAAGTTCTTTATATTCTGAAAATATCCTGTACGAACTTGCAGAAGATTAAATGTGAACAAACATCTTACTGCTCAACTCCCCACAATCCTTTATATAAAATAACAACCCCTTTAGTTCCAAGTAGCAATATACCTTGTTTGGGGTGAAAAAGAATGTAAAAAATTAATCTATTCAGTGTTTGGTTTGGTTTAAAACTTACTTTTGTTTTTGACTTTGTAAAACATGATTGAGTTTTGCAAAAGGTAAAGGGGTGCAGCTTAGATAAGTAAGTCCCACAGACGAGCCTCGTTCTGAAAAATCTGAACAGTTAGGTCACGTGACATCTGACAGCGGTGCTTCTTCCATTATTGACCCTTTGAATGACAAATGCTTCTCTACATAAAAAACCGAGCTTGTGTCTAACTCTGCCCTCATGGGGAGGCATGTAAATAGAAAGTAATATGGCGGCTGAAAAACGTTTTTCGACCCCCAATAAAAGCATTACAATACATTTAAACCCTGAAGAATTTCCGCTATGTGCACTTGCTGTTCTAAGTTAACTAGCCACTACTTGTGTTTCAAACTTTAAAAAAAAAAAAAACGCTTTAAAATAGTAAAAACACTAAAGCTTTTTCATTTGTTTTTGTTTTTCTTTTGGGAAGGGAGGTGGGGGGTTGGGGCGCCCCTATTATCCCAAAGAACCAGGTATGTAAACACTTTACAATATGTTTTAATAATTTACAAAAAATTTTCTTTACACTCAATTTTTATTTAAAATTAAGAAATTATTTTCTAAAGTATTTTTTTTATATGTTTACATTTTGTTTTTAAGTAAAATTAAGAAAATTTCTAAAATATTTTTTTATATCAATCTTCATTCAAAAGGGTTACTTTTCAGTAGCTTCATCGGTTGTTGACCTAAATTTTCCGAATGTCAGAACGAGGCTCGTCTGCGGGACTCACTTATCTAAGCTGCATCGGTAAGGGAAATAAAAACAATAGCATCAGTGTCCATGCATTAAGTCAGGAAACCTGATCTGGTAACACTCGGGAAAGTTAGGGAATGGATTTACATGTAAGTACGCATCCCAAACCAAAATGTTATTTCAAAACCTTATGCATCTTATGAAAATGGAATGTGCATTTTAAATTCCCCCCATATACAATACCAAAATAAAATCCCCCCCCATATACATACAATACCAAAATAAAATTCCCCCCCATATTCAATACCAAAATAAAATTCCCCCCCCCCATATTCAATACCAAAATAAAATTCCCCCCCCCATATTCAATACCAAAATAAAATTCCCCCCCCCCCCAAATACAATACCAAAATAAATCCCCCCCCCAAATACAATACCAAAATAAAATCCCCCCCCCCAAATACAATACCAAAATAAAATCCCCCCCCCCAAATACAATACCAAAATAAAATCCCCCCCCCCCAAATACAATACCAAAATAAAATCCCCCCCAAATACAATACCAAAATAAAATTCCCCCCAAATACAATACCAAAATAAAATTCCCTCAAATACAATACCAAAATACTAAAATAAAATTTCCCAAATCTAAACTATTTAAAATAATGCCCTTCTCCCTCCAAATATTTTTAATTTATTTTGGGAAAATTATGCCATTTAGTGGGCGATGATTACTTCCGTTCTCACAAACGTTTCTTGTCTCATTATTTCCATAAAAAGTGCTCAATTATGCTCCGATCTCAAGTTCATTCAATAAAAGACATTTACAGCAACAATTTGCATGCAATCCTCAACGTCGATACGTCATATGATTGAAAACTGCTGCCACATCTATGGAGGTGACATTCAAAGCACTCTTTCAAACTTTGTGCATCTTTCAAAGCTAAAATATATTTTAAAAGTCCATAATACAATAATAGAACAAAGTTTTAAAAGATAAAAAAAATAGAAACGAAAAAATTACAAGAAAAAACTGTTCCCTCAATCTTTTTATTTTAAGTGCACTTTTTTTTTTTTATAAAACACATTTTATCCATAACATAATAGCAAAGAAGATTCATCCCTCCCCCCTCTGTATCCATCAAGAACATGCAGCTCATAAAAGGACTGAAATTCCAATCTCAACCTCAGATCTTTCCACGCCTTAACTTTATCAAATTCATCACAGAAATCAATATGCACATTCGAATAATGCATTAAGAAAAAAAAAAAAATAGGATCAGTTTTGTATTTTTACGTGATCCATTATCTCTGCAGTGCATTATTTCTTAATTAAAAGAGTTCTTCCCGATCAACACCTCCGCTTTGGCAGAAACAGAGACAAGGAGTAGCAGGAGTATAATGATATATAACAGTGAATGTCAACAACACTGTCCCACTAACATTATACGCAACGCCGTCCTACCAACACTACACAATACTATTCCTATAACAGTCAGATATATCCTAAGATGAAGCATAGTTGCTATATCTGAAGTGCCGTTCAGAGCAAACTTTGTTTTGGAAGAATAAAAAAAATCTAGTGGAAGAGAATTTTTTCTTTCAGTTTCTTTCTCTACTCCATTATTTTTATGAAAGGTGCTTCACAGAGCTCTGCTTCCTTCTTGTAAGACATTAACAAGACCGCATCTTCAACCAGAACAAAAATTTAAAAACTTTCTTCCTGTGTGCCTAGCGTAAGGCAAAATTTTACCAAACAGAAGTTCTTCATAAGGGCTTATTTGTGAAACATTGCTATTAAATTGCTTTCCTGCATACTACAACATTGTCTTAACAAAAAAATGTATACATTGAACCATTGTAACAAATATCTGTACTTGGTCCATTTCAATCCTCTCATAGGGTTCTTGATCTTCCAACTGAAAATCATGACAGTTGATTAAGACTTATCATAGAAAGACTCCTGGCTTTGATAAGTCATGAAATATTTACATTTAAAAAAAAGCCTGAAAGTGATGGAATACGAATATTTTTTCCAATAAAAAAATCTTTAAAAAAGTCTTACATGTTTCGTAAGTTGGGCACTCATTTTTTAGTGGGGGGGGGGAAGAGAGAACTTGTGGTTATAGTTATATTTTCTTTTATAGGTGGTATTAATTCATAGGTTTGATATGTTTTGCTTCGGCGATTCAGCGTCAAATTAGTGCTTTGTTGTTATAGTCAAAGTTTTTATATTTTTAAGATTCAGTAAACGAAGATAATTTTTCTTTGAATAAAATTGAAATAAAAATTTAAAAAAATTTAATTTGGTAAAAAAAAAAAAAAAAAAAAAGCTTAAAAATAACTTTATTTACAACACAAAAACAAACATTCAGTCGTCAACAAGCAGATTATATTTTCATGTTCTTTTTTTTTTTAATTAAAATTTTTTTTAAAATATTTTAAAGTTTTAAATCCTTAAAAAATTAATTAGAAAGTAATTAACTCAAGCGTTTTGTAAAAACATGTTTTTCTTAAAAACAGTTAGTGATACATTTCATTTTGTTTTGTTTTTAATGAAGAAAAACAATATGAACTATATCACTTTAACTGTTTAAATAAAGCTATTTTTAAGCTTTTTTTTTTAAATTTTTAGATGAAGAAAAAGTTATAAAATCTTTATACAAATATGATTTGGCATGGTCCATGCCGAATTTTCCTCCACTAAACTGGCCATGCCAAAACGTCCCATTCCCTTAATTTATATATAAGGAGGACAACTACTTCAAGAACGACAAATTAGAGAAGACGTTAGTTTATTTGAATTTTTGACAGCTGAGAACATTGGTGCTTAAGATTCATAGGTGTTCACTGTGGCACTGTTAAAGCAGAGTTCCTTTTTTTGGCCCCCCCCCCCGGCACTCCCACCCGATAAAAGAAGGGTGGGCCTGTACATTCACCCTTGTCCATTCGTCTGTCTGCACTTTTCTTAATAACTACGCCTTGGAATGTTTTGAAATTTTGCACAAACATTGAACATGATACAAGTAAAAAAAAAAGGTAACAGAACAGATTTTCCGGGAAAATTCCGGCTGTTACCCTTGGGGTGCCTTTCAAGTTAAAATGGCTAAAATTGACACTTTCGTGCTTATTAAAGAAAAAATTCATGCCTTGGATTTTTATAAAACTTACTGAAAAGTTGTAACTAACTGATTTCTATATAATTTTGTTTGTCTATACTTTGTGATAACTCTTGGGTGTGCCCCAGGGGCTCTTTTAGAGCTAATAAAAACACTCCATTTTTGTGACTATTTTACTATATTTGTCGCAAAATTTTCTGTGTATATCTATTTATTAGCAGTTTGACATGGTGCTGAAATTTAAATATGTTACGGCCTTGGGGATTTTGGGGGGCTAAATGGGTGGGTAGAGTGGGGGAGGGGGCAAATGGTAGACTTAGTCATTTTTTTTTTTTTTTGCATAGTGCAGAACCCAAATTTACACATGTTAAGGCCTAAAACTGTACAGTTTGTTAATTTTCACCAGGATTTGACGTCCCCTGGGGACTTTTGGGGCTAAATGTGGGGGGGGGGATGCTGAACTTAGTCATTTTTTTTTATGCCTCATTTATTGTGCACTCATGGGGGACCATGCATGCTTCACTTGTTCCCATTACAACAGTGTTTTTGCAGTTTTCTGTGGCGAGGTGTTGCTGTCCACCCACATGCAACACTGATATTTCTAAATGGTCAGCCACCTGGTACTGACCAGGCTCAATCAATATTCATAAATGAATCTAAAATCGGCCATTGTTTACTGAAAGTTTCTTCAAACAATGAAGAACATTCAGCGATAATGTTTGGATAAGGCTAAAAGAATTAGCATAAATAGACAAGAAAAAGACATGTAAGGATCCATTCTCTATAGTTTTTAATTGCATGTGGACTTCACTACAATGATTACCATTTCTATCAAAATCTCTTGCCAGGTCCTGGGTGGATTTTGTCAGCTTCCTCTTAAGGGGGGACTTTCTAAGGAAATATGAAATTCACTGGTCAGGAGGTGGTAATTATTAGGTTTTTGCAGTATTTTGTAAAGAAGTTGCTGCCCACCTATATACAGCACATCGTATTCCCATATAGTCACCCATCTAATCCTGATGAAGCTCAATGTTGCTTAACTTCTGTGATATAATGATAGGCAGTGGGTTGATTATGGCACAATACCTCAACTCATACCTTGTATGGTACCCATGCTGAGTGGTTTGAGCTGCTTTCCTCCAAAAGGGAATATTAAATTCACAAATTGCATATGTATCCCAGTCGAGGAAGATGGCAATAGGTTTGGAGTTTTTTTGCGTGGAGGCGTCACTGTCCATGTGTGTATAGTGATTGGTATTCCCAAACTCAGCATTGCTTTAATTTGGTGATCTAATAAGAAACTTTATGTCAACATGATTATGCCGGACATCAAGTTTAACAGAGCATCAGATTTTATTCAAGAGCTGTGACGAATGAAAATTGTGAATGATATCACAGATGAGAAAGTTTGTTTTGTTTTACAAAAGGAGTCACCACTTACCAAGGTCCAGAGGCCACACAAGGATAAGGGTTAATGAGTGTACAGTAGTCAATGGGACAGTGACGTAGTAATTGTTAGTCGTGGAAATTTGGTAAATTGAATTACTTAAGATGGCTCATCAAGAACTTGTTTATGTTAAACTTGAAGACGACTATGTTGTAGTCAACTGGAAAGCAGGAAAACGGAAGACAATTCCACAGGCGCACAGTTCTAAGAAAGAAGCTTTGTTCATGGAATCTACGTTTAGGTTTAGGCACAGATAAAGAGTGGGGGAAATTATTGATAGTGTTTTCAGCTAGACAAGTGTTTCTCATGAAAGTTCGCAAAAAGAAATAATGATAGTAATAATAAAAATCAGGTGATAGCTGTTAACCCTGAAGTCTTTGTAAAAAGGTTGCCGCACATCCATCTACAAAACATGGTATTCCCAAATGGTTACTCATCTGACCCTGAACCCAGTATTAACTCCTGTAATCTAATGATAACTAGTATGTTGATGTAATTATGCCATTATACCTCAATATGTATTATGGTACTCAGGCCATCAGATTTTATTCAAAACCTGCAGCACACAAAAGGTGTGAATGATTTCATGGGTGAGAAAGTCAAAATAATTCCAAAGATTTCAGAGAAATCGGTTAATACAAAAGTCTAGGACCAGTGCAACTTTCCAATGGGGAAATATCAGTAAATAAAGTTGCTGAAAAGACAACCTGAAATTTTTTGATCCATTGAGATGAATCTTCTTTGCAGCTTTCCGCCAAACAAAACCAAAAATGAATCAAATATGTTTCTCCAATTGACCCGATGCTAAAACCTCCAGCGAACTATTATCCATCCCTTTCTATCGTAAATGTTACATGTCCATTGTTAAACTATGTTAATATATCAACACTGTTGTAAGTGTTGTACATGCATCAATTCAACGAATAATAAAAAAACTAGATTAAACGAACACACGTATATACAGACGTACATACGCTCTGTATACACACATTCATTAGAAGAACATTTTATACCATTAGACAATACATGAATTTAGACACGCATATATATATAAGATACACACTATATACCCCTCTGAATATACAACAATAATAACTAGAGGGACCTGTAAAAATTTCACAGGGGACTCATTCATATGTAATATATTGATATTGGCATTCTCTAGATGTTCAATGTAAATGGAGATGCTTTGATATTATCGTAGCTCTTTTGTTAGAACTGCAAAATCTAAGCTAGCAGGGACACTCAGTATAGCCTAGTCGTAAAATACGTTTAAATATTTTAATTTATGCAGATTTTGTATATATTATTATAGAGCCAATTTTCTATCGATTCATATATATTATAAAGTTGTGATTTCAAAAGTAAAAACATATCCATATGACTTGGGTGCATTAGCTACAATCAAAACCAAAACTTGTTAAAAAAAAAAAAATACATATACATATATATATATATATATATATATATATATATATATATATATATACTTGAGTTCCTTGGCTGTAATTGAATTACAAGAAATGGAAGGTCATGACAATTAAACAACAGTCACTCGGAAGAAAAAAGGATGTAAGCGTGACACACAAAATAACACACACGCTATCGTATTAGTTTATAGATCACAACCGTCCAAAAAATAACGATCATAGTAATACGATGCTAATAATGCTTGCGATAACAAAACCATTGATTTACAAAAGCATGAAACAAAATGAAAACAACCATAGCAACTATCGTAAAGAAATAAATATACTTAACAAAAATAAATAAATAAAAGAGGGGTCGAGAGACGTAAGCAATCAGAGTTTCAAACACAGAAGCAACCACTAGTACAAAACCATTTGATAGAAGAACTGGGATGAAAGCATCAAAAAATAAAATAAAATAAAATGATAGGTATCTCCCCCCCCCCACCCCCAACCCCACAGGAAGTGAGAAAGTGAGGAGAGGGTAGTCATGGAATGAATAAAAATTGGCATCCGGACTTTTCCATTTAATGATGGAGGTCCGTTCTACAATGTGTGGCGCCTTTATCGCACTTCCAATTAAACCAGGCCCAACAGAAAATTCACTTACGAGTCTCGTGTATACAGCTGCAGACGGCTGAATTATTGTCATAGAAAAAAAAAAATGTTCAGACAACGTTCGTATCTAAACCACAAAACATCAATTTTCTCTTGTAGGTTTTATAGTAGTTTATCAGTTTATTATACAGAGAGTTTAAAACTGTGCTTCCTTACCACCGTGCCACGGCATATTGGTGTACTGCGAAATGATTATTGGTATACCGTGAAGAGGTTATAAGTTTTTTTTTTTTTTTTAATGGAAATCGCTTCAGACAAGGCATGAAGTCACTTGATGTCCAGAAACTAAATAATTTTAAAATTACTTCAAAGTCAAAAATTTGCCAACGATACGTGTTAGATGGAATAGATTCCGACCCAAAATTTTAAACTTTAACTCAAGCCATTTTATAAAAATGTTATAAAATTAACAGCATGTTCTCTACAGTGCAATGTAGCCTACGATCTATTGGGAATTGAGTCACTGCTTGGTCTCTGTGCATCATAAGGAGTCTCTGACTAGATCAATCGATTTGACTGACAAATGGGTGATTTCATCGATTTCAATAATAACAAAAGTATTCAAAGTGCAGAACATTTGTTGATCCTCGTACAATGTCAGATGATGTCAGGCCTCCCTGCTAGTCTATAATATAAATCTCACCTGTCTGTTTAAATGTATGTGTGTCTGCCTAAAACTTTCGACAAAGGTGACAGATTTTCATGACATTATCGTATTGAAGCTCGACCCTTTGGAAGACAAATATCGAAAAATTGACTAAAAACATTCCTTCACTCATCTTTTATAGTTAATGTTTAACGATGTTTCGGCCAACTACTCCAACTATATAAAAGGATAATAGTCCGAAATAAATAAAATATACAAATTCCTCATCTCAAAAAGAATTTCAATAATTAAAGAAATAAATCTTGTTTAGTAATATTACACCTGCAAAAAAAAAAAAAAAAAAAATTGCAATACTTTTTTTTTTTTTTTAATAATTGATCTCTGCTTATCAAGGTCTGGAGGTCACTCGAGGATAAACTTTGAAGAGATTGACGATGCTGCAAGAGGATCGGAAACAAGTGAAATGAACAAAAAGGATTTTATTATCCAGAATGACGGCTCAAAAAGTATTTCTTTACATTAGACTTGAAGACGACCATGTTGTAGTATGTTGGGAAGCATGCTTGTGATATTGTTTTAGATGGAATTTTCTAGGAACTTTCAGAAATAAATTTCCAATATAAAAAAAACAAAACATTTTATATAAAATGGAGCCCCCCCCCCTTCTATCTAAATTTGACTGGAATAGTTTTGATAGTTGGAAAACATGTTTCTTCTGTCATTGAGGTCGATGATTGATTATAGAATCATAAAAAATATTTTATTTTCGTTTTTTTTTTTTTTTTTTTTCAGACTTTAATATTTAGTCATAAATACAGAAAGGGAAAGTGAACTAACCCCACTCCATTACAATGTGAAATAACTTATCAAAGGCCGCTGTCTTGTCAAATTACAGCATTTTCAAATTCCCCATAGTCATGTTGAATAATTAATGTTTGATGGTCTGAAGTCGTAGATTACACGAAAAGTTAATAATTTGTCACTTTATAATTAAATTATGTCTAGCACATGAGAGATGGAATTGAGAATTGTTATTTTTCAAAATCATAATTCTTCTCTACAGACATTCTTTGGTTAGATTTTATTGAAATTTTCCTGAAACTAAAGTCTGTTCAAGTTTGCTTAGATTCTAAAACAAAATGGTCCGTGGCCTTTTGGCCAAGAACAAAGTGTAGTACCTGTTCCTATTTACAATGCCTCCCCACGGGATAGAGTTAGACACCAGGGTCGTTTTTTAATGTGGAGAAAAGGAACAAAAATAAAAATTGTCTCAGTCGTAAAGGATTTCTCCTCCACTGACAGAACAAGAAATTGAAGTGCAGCATCTGAAGAACAGATACTACACTTTGATCCTGTAGTACCTGTTCTGATAATACACTTAGTCTATTCCATTATGTTAGTAAAGAAGAAACTCTTCTAAACAATTTTAATTTTTGTTCCAATTCAGAGTGCTAACTATCTCTGGTCAGGTCTTTATTTATCCCTCTTCTCTGAAGTCTTTTTTTTTTAATTACTTTTCTCCATTTTTTTTTCTTGGCCTTCCCTGTGAACTGAGCATGCTAACTTAACTCTTGAGCAAACCAAGAACCATTTAAAAAATTTTTTTTTTATCCTTTTGATATAAGGTTTCATAATTTGTGCATTCATTCTTTTTTGCAGACTGTTATCCTCATCTTCGTAGTTGTTGTTTCGCCATGTTTCGGTCAACTCATCCTCTAGCCATCATCAGGTAATTAAGAGCAACTAAGTTTCTATGACAATTTATTAACTGTAACTGTTTTTTGTTTGTTCGTTTGTTATTTGTTGTTTTTCATTGTTTTTTTTTTTTTTTTAATTAATAAAGTTTCACTTCATTTTTTATCTCATTTTAGAAGACATTTCATAATAAAGTGAGGCAAAATTTTTAGAGTCGTATGCTCTTCCTGGTGCCAAGATATCTCAAATCTAATAGGTCCCACACTTTCAACCAAGCTCCAACTCCTGTCCCATCAATGCAATGCCGCATCCCTATGCCTGTTTCATAAGTACCTTAATGGAATGTCCTATGATGAACTCCTAACACTTGTGGCCTCGATGTACATACTTCCGATAATTAGCAAAATCCCACCCCTTTACTATTGATATCCCTAGATGCCAGAAAGTCTGCTGCTCTAGACTTTGGAATTCCCTCCCTGTTTTCCTGTCTATACCCACCTGCAGAATTTTAAATGATAATGTGAACAAACACCTTGTTGCTCAACTCCCTATAGACTCCTGTTAGATATGATCCCAAATAGTAGCTCTCTTATCGCTAAGTATCAATTGTTTGTTTGTTTGTGTTATTTTGTCAGTTATTGACACAGCTGAACTGCAGCTCCACTGCACCCAAGCAGTCCACATCGTACAGAGGTCCAGTCAACTAGACGATTGAGGTTGGGACTAGTGTAGCCTGGTGTTGGTAGCTGGTCAGGTATCTTTTCCAGGCAGATGTCCAGTTGTTTCTTGAAAGTGTCGGGAGACACTCTCCTTATATTTCTTACTGCGGCTGGAATACAGTTGAATGTTCTTGTACCACTGTAGGTGAAGCTGTGATGGATGAGGAACTTAATCCCATGTGTAGTCCGAGATGTGGTTTTTATATAGCAGAGCGTTGCTTGTGGTGGGGGAAAAAAATTGTGGTTATGGGAGAATAATATTTTTGTTACTGAATCACAAAGGCTAAAGCATATTTCACTTGCTGTTTGATTTTGTTTTTAATTTGTTCTATTATTCATATAATAGTAGTTAGTACGAAAAGTTTGGAGGTTAGGGGCCAGAAGAGATGGCACCAAGCATAGGTTATGCAAAACACATGATTTCTGGATAGGGCCATCTTTTAACAAAACTTGAACGAATGTAACGTTACACACGTTTATACACTGGACCCATATTAATAATAATACTTTTTTTTTTTTATAAATATAAATCACTTTTTTTATGGAAATCACTCTAGACAAGGCATGAAGCCACTTGATGTAAAGAGCTACAAAAATGTTAAAAAAATAGTATTTCAAAGTCAAAAACTTGCCAACAACAAGTGTTAAATGGAATAGATTCTGACCTCAGAAAACAGCAATTTTTCCCACTTTGTCAGAAACATGGCTCCTGGAATGAGGAGTAAACAAAATAAGGGAAGCGAGAGTTATGAGGCTGCCGAAAGTAAACCCAAGATCCACTTTTTACTCTTTTTTTTTTTTTTTTACTCTTTTTCTAAAGAAATTAAAAAAACTATATTTGAAAATACATAAGATTCTGACCAGTACTTGCCGATAAGATGGGTTAAAAAGTTAAATGAAAATATGTATTTATGTTCTAGAAATTGATATTTATTAAAAAAAATAAAAAAATAAAAAAAATTAAGTGTTATTTCATTCCAGAATAACACAACTTTTTATATTTATCAAGTATATTTTTTTTTATTTTTATTTTTTTTTTTATTGGTGAATCAACTTAATTTCCAAAACTTAATGGACCATTAAAATAAAATTCATTTTGTCTCCAGGGAAATGTTTTGATTCACTTAATCATTTTACAGCAAAACATGTTTTTAGTTCCTTCTTCCATTTCCACTTGTAATTAATAAATTCGAATTATGTTCTATAATTTGCAGTAATCACCTATGTGGAAATAAAGTAATTGAGCTTACACGAACTGCAGATTTAATACGGATGGTTTAGAATGTGGACCAATATTTGTGTACTTTCACCGAACAGGTCATAATCATTGTCTTTGTCCCAATTCACTGCTTGATTCAGACACTGGTTGCAATGTCAAACATGTAGTCTGTCACTATTGTAACGAAAGGATTCTCTTTCCAAATGAAACCATAATTTAAAACAACAATGTTTTAAGTTACAATGACTTGGCCTTTTGGTCAAGATCAAAGATGTTTTAAAAATTGGGAGTTAAGTAGGACGTCCCCAAATATGAAAGGGTGAATGCGGTATTATGGTGAAAGAAGATACTAGCTGGGAGAAACTTTTGACTTTGTTCAGTTCTGGAGTGACAAGGATGACCAACGACCCCCAAAATCCCCCCTTTTGAGTTGACCATGTGCCTAAGTTTTTTGTTCATCGTTGATTTTGACTGTATTTTTTTAACATGAATAAAAGATTTAATATCTCAAAGTGTAGTATCTGTTCTTCAGATGCTGCACTTCATTTTCTTGTTCTCTTTCGGTGGAGGAGAAATTCTTCACGACTGAGACAAGTTTTATTTTTGTACCTTTTCTCCACGTTAAAAAACGACCCTGGTGTCTAACTCTGTCCCGTGGGGAGGCATAGTAAATAGGTACAATGATATGATCAGCTGCAGCCAACAAGGTTTGGGGGGGGGGTGTTTTTGTTTTATGGCATATCAACCCTTTTCAGGTTATTTAATGTCGAATCCAGTGATTTGGAATTTTTTTTTAATAGAATATATTTGTTTTTTTTTTCAATTCGGTTTCTATTTTACCCATAGTTGGGACCCTAACAGGTACTACCACTCCGCGTCAGAGTGGACCTGGTAGCAATGGCAATTTAGGGGTGGCTCCACACTCCCCAAAGCCCGCAAGCTGGGGCCTCACCATCAGATATAGTTTAAGCTCATATCCAGACCAGCAACCAACAAGGAAGACTTCATGCAGACCAGGTGTATCTTGTTAAACTCCAGAATTTTTCTACCTAACTTGAGAATCTGCACGAAATTTCAAATTTAACCCTTTATTTAATCCACAGAGAATACATCCTCTTGTTCCATCAGCCATTTTAAATAATTCGAAATTGCATTTTTGGTATCGTCTACACTGAGGATTGAACCTTCAACCTCCAGAAAAGTATAACTTTTACAACTGAATTTTGCCACATACTCTATTCACTTTGCGAAAAGTCCTCACCTGCAAAGCCACAAGAAATCTGGAACTTTGGTTTCTGACAGGGTCACCCTTTTTCAGAGAAGTTTGGCACCAAGCAGTATTTGAGCTGCACTCTAGTCATAAGGGCTCTGAATGAGTTAGCAGTAGGATTTATCATCTTGCCATTTCTGCATCATTCCTTTGTGTGTTCTCAACCAAACCCTCCCAACTTGCCGCTTTCAGTGCCTGTAGTAAAAATCTGCAATCTCACCAGTTTTACAAAGAGTTGCAATCAACAAAAAGGGCTTCACAAAGACCAGACACTCTTGAGGCACAATCTTTGCGAGTTCTATGCAGAAATTAGACATTTTTTTAAGAAACAAGCCAGAAAAGCTACACAATCATATTGAACCAAAGGAAGTTTGTGTGTGATCATTACATAAGTCGTGAGCATTTACTCTTTGCCATCATCCAAATTCAGTGTTTGATTCTGACACTGGTTGGAGTGCCAAGCATGTGGTCTGTCATTACGGTTACAAAAGGATTCTCTTTACAAAACAAAACTAATTTTAAATGAGTAACAATGTTTATTTTGTTCTAACGGACAATGGTGGTTTTGTATTTTGTTTTATGGCATATCAACCATTTTGGGATTATTTAATGTCAAATATAGTAATTTTTACAAAAAAAAAAAAAAAAAAAAATTACTTATTTTAATTATTGGAATTCTTTTGTGAGGAGTAATTTGTATATATCTTTTATTTATTTATTTATTCACGGACTATTATCCTCATCTTTTATAGTTGTTGTTTCACAACGTTTCGACCAACTATTCCTCTCACCTTCGTCACGTTAACTGTGACGGGATAGGAATAATAATTTTTTTTTTTTTTTTTAATCCCTATCCTTCAAGTTCTTTATATCTTCAAATAAAGATAGTGGTTTGGTTTGATTGTTTAGTAGAAAAATTTTTTTTTTTGTTTTTGATTTTGCAGAACATGACTGAGTTTTGCAAAGGGAAAAGGGAGAAAATGACATCAATGTTTGATGCATTTCAAGCCAGGAAGCCAGTATCTTTAGACAGCCTGATCTTGTAGCACTGGTGTACAAAAGGTGGAAGGCAAGATCGACAAGTGGTGATTTTGAGAGCATATCTACCCTGTTCCGTGGCATCTCTCTTCCATTTGCCTGTTTCTCACCTTACTACAAATTGGATGTCTTCAAGTCCAACATAAACAAATTCCTGATGAACCGCCCCCTTAGGTAAGACACTTTATCAAATCTCCAATATTAACGATTACTACGATACTATCCCATTGATTACCGTACATGCAATAACCCTTATGCCTGAGTGGCTTCCGGACCTTCATAAGTGGTGACCCATGTAAAAAATAAAAAAAAATAAATAAAAATAAAAAAATCTTCAAGATGAGTAGCTAATTTGCAGAAGTGATAGAAACAAACGAGTTAAATATGACGGTGTCATCAAATACTGGAGGCCATTTAAACAGACAAAAAGTACAAAGAAGAAAAAAAAAATACTAATCAGACTGATTGGTTTGGTTAATTCTCACAGGAAGAAAGCTTGAGAAATGTTCTGACATACTGCAATCGACCGTTTATTTAAACGAAAATAAAATAAAACAAGTGACTTAGTTTTGAAATTTTCCAATGACATATTTTTTTAAATAAGCAATTTCTGCCTTGACTAACAGTCCAACTACTATTACAACTGAGTCGCACACTAAGGACCCTACGTTGGTAGTGATCCAGCTCACATACTAAGGAGGCTGTGAAAAATGACGTCATGGTTTTGAGTCTAGAGAAAACTAAAACTTTCAAATCAGTCTCTCCATGGAAACCATCCGAAAGAACCACCACCAGTGATGTAGAAAATTGACAATCTTAACGAATGTTATTAAAGTCTTGCTGTGTGTTTGTGCAACTCATTTTGTTAAGTCGTAAAGTTAAGATTAAGAAATAAATATTTAACTAGCTATTATAACAATCTTTCTCTCTCTCCAAATAAAACCATATATGAAAACTCTCAGCGAACGTTTCTTTGTGTCAACGTTTTCATATGTGTATAAAGATTTTGTTATTGAAAATGTTACATGTGCAGCAATACTTATTCAATAAGAATCAAAGATGGTGAGGGGAGGGAAACATTCCACCCGTGTCGGTTTAATTCAATGGACATTCTTTGGGGTTAGGAGCCTATAAACACTGCAATAATCAAGTGTTTTTAGTTCTTATGTCTCTGAACTTGAAACATCTCCATTTCCTTTTACCAACATTTTTTTTTATTACGAAATCCTTTTCCATTCTAAGGGGGGGAAAAACCATTCCAACTGTTTTCTGAGGAATATATATTTGTCTGATGAATTGTTTTGTGAGCTTCTGTTATTCAACAAAACGTGTAAGAAGTACTTCATAAAAAATATGAATAAAATATTGAGTGCTAATTCATCGTCTGGTTTTGAAATGTTGATCAACGCTTATATATATATATATATATATATATATATATATACACTAGTGATAAAAAGATTCCAATATTTTTACCCCGATTCCAATACAATTACCGATTCTTTATAAATCTCTAAATATTTAACTATAAAGTTGTTATTGTGTCCTGATTATTGTAAAAACATTTTAGATGTGCATATATTTTCTCATACGTAAAAACACACTTGCGTTGTGGGGTGACCTATAGATTTTATTTTTACTGGTAGTTTAAAATCAATAAATATTTATTACTACCAACAGTGGAAGATTCTGTTTTAAACAAAATAAAATACAAAAGATAATTAAAGCAATCGTTTTTGGTATTGGAATAGAGACACAAATTTTTTCAGATTTCGATGCCCCAAAAAGTTAAGATTTTTCGATTCCAATTAATCGTCCCAACACTAGTAGATGTACCTGGCGTTTCCCAGTATTAAACCTAACATTAACCTCCTTTAAAAAAAAAAAAAAAAAAAAAAAAAAAAAAAAAAAAAAAAAGAAATGGAGAGATGTGCATGCGAGTCTTATGAATAAAATATTATCATTGATAATTAAATACATCTGTTTTTGAATATATATATATATATATATATATAATAAAAGAACTAGTAGTTAAAAAACACTTTGAAAAAGAGTTAAAAACGTATTTAATTTTAAAAAGGAAACACTAAATGAGTGGATATTCCTTAATCTGCGAAGTTTCAAAGAAATACTTTCCTTCTCATCAGAGGGTAAGATTTAACAAAAATATTATAAGCTCTCTCTCCTATTTGGTTTTATTGAGCTTTTAGATCTGGTTGAGATTATTTTATAAATATTAATTCTTTAATGTTTATAATTTAAATTAGTTTTGCCATCTTGGATCATTTTGGTAAACTTAATTGTAATTCTTATCTCATTATATATTATACATATTATAAAACTCAAATGACCTTTTAACATGTGTTGTAACCAAACATCCAGTTTACGACTTCCGGTTGTGCATGCGTACATAAACAATCAACACAACAATAAAACGTACTGATTTACTGTGTACGTTTTCAGTGTCCCAACTGCTTTCTTCGCGTTTAAATTATCCAAATAAACAATTGTTATTACTTTCTGCATTTCCTTTTTTACATCGTTCATTTCTGTATTACGTTTAAGTTATTTTGACGCAATTTTCTTACAAATAAATCTACTTTAACCCGTTGACAACCATAAGAGCATTTTACAACGGCGATTTATACCCACCGCCTTCATTTTTTTTTTTTTTATAATTTATTCTCCATTTTTTTAATACACCTTTCTTAAACATTCATACATTTTCTTCTATACTACCAACATAAATGACCCCGAAAATATTTTTTTTTAATTTGCGTTACAAATAATCAACACAACAATAAGACATATTGTTTTACTGTGTACGTTTTCAGCATCCCAATTGTTGTTTTTTTTTTTGCATTTAAATTAAGATATCAAAATTCGAATTTAACTAAGTATTATGGTATCTGTTCAGTGCACATTTACCTTATAAGTATGGCAAACCACTTATAATTCAATGGTTGTATTTTTTTTTTTCAAAAATAAACAATTATAATCTATCTATATTCTTTTTTTCATTTTAATATACTTTCATAGAAATGTTTGTGTTATGTCACTAAAAACTATTTTCTTTACGTCAAGGGTGTCACACTCATACATAAATTCCATAGCTAACATACTGGCCCAACGGGTAACGGGTAGTCATATATATATATATACATACATACAAAGAAAATGTTTTTGAAACAAAGTACTGTAGCCATATATCCCATGAAGAAAATTGTAATTAGTATAATAATAAATAATATTAAAAAATAAAAAAATATTCTTAATATTAGGCACATATTTGCATAACATTAGCATAAAATCTAGATTTGCATATACATAAGGATATGCTTCCAAAAAATTATTTCTTTTATTGACAGGACATGTGGAAAATCCTTGGAACTAGAAATATATTTAATAAACAAATTTTTTGATTATAGCTGATATCTTTCTCGATAACCCAATAGCCCACAGCAAATATGAGTTTAACATTTCTATAAAAAAAGGTATCCATTGTATTTTAAATATAGAACTGACCCAAATTAATAAGTACTAATAAATATTCAGAAAGTAATATTGTGCTACATAGTTCAATACAAATAATAAAATCACATTGTAACAACTAATCTTTTACGCCTTCAGTTCAGCGCCTCTTAGCAGACAATGTTCTTTTAGTTTTACTATTTTTCTTTTGAATATTCCCTTGTGTAAAGTCTTGCTGACTTCTTTCTTCAATGGAGAACTGCTGCACATAGAAATTACAAATTCCTTTCTCACACGATTACAATAATGACCATAACCTTCTCAGTGACATGCAATATGGTTTCCATTCAGATGTGCTAACAATTATATCTCATAGGATTAGCAAATCTCTCGATGGAAGCTTCCGTTCTAGGGCAATTGCTCTTGACATATCAAAGGTCTTTGATAGGGTATAGCATAAAGGTCTACCAACAAAATCTCCAGCTATGTCATAGCTGGAAATGTCTTTTCAATTATTAAATCATTTCTCTCTGATAGGTTCATAAGAGTAGTGGTTGATGGGCAGAAATCAGAAGCTCACAGTATTAATGCTGGAGTCCCTCGAGGGTATCCTGGGCCGAACTCTCTTCCCGATCTACATCAATGATCTCTCAAGTTACATTCTAAGATCATTCATAGACATTTATGCTGATAACACTACCATCTATGGCAGCACTTCAAAGGCCGTAAATGTCCAAGTTCTCTCTCTTCTGATCTTGATCACATGGTGCAATGGGGAAAGAGGTGGATGCTTAATTTTAATGCATCTAAAACCAAGCTTTAATCATTGCATCAAAGCTCCGATTCCTGTCTGGCATCAACTGAAATAAATGGCTCTTGTCATGAGGAGGCTCTGTTTTGACAAGTTCTTGGGTCTGACATTTACTCTTGATCTGAGATGGAACACGTACATCAAATCTGTTGCCAAGGCTGCTGGAAAAATGGTCCGACCATTCTACCGCTCCAGTAGATATCTCACTGCTGATGCAATTCTCTACCTGTATAAAAGCCAAGTATGTCAAATGATGGAGTACTGTTGCCACATCTGGGCGGGAGCTGCTAGAAGCAACTTATCCTGCTGTGACAGAGTCCAAAATAGACTTCGTAGCTTTGTGGTGATGCGTTTATCTCTTCCCTGCAACCTCTCTCCCACAAAAAGGATGTTGCAAGTCTGTCTCTGCTTTATCATTATTTTCATGGCAAGTGCTTGTCTGAGTTCCAATCTATGGAACCCCCCCCTCCCTCCCTTGCCAAACTTTCACGAAAAACACTTGTCTAGCTAAAACCACTACCAATAATTTTCCCCACTCTTTGTGTCTAAACCTAAACATAAATTCCATAAACAAAGATTCTTTCTTAGAACTGCACGCCCATGATTTTTTGTTCAGTTTTCCTGCTTTACAATTAACTACAATGTGGTCGTCTTCAAGTACTCATGATTACTACATTTTCCCATTGACTACTGTACACTCGTTAACACTTATCTTCGAGTGGCCTCCGGACCTTTTTATTGTAAAAAAAAATATATTATGATGATATTCGAAAATGAGATCACATTAAAGGGAGATTACTCATTCTTTTCTTGGGTTGCCAGATTGACCTTTTTAAAGCCAACAATTTTAAAGCTAAATTTTTCGAATTTGATCTTTTTAAAAACAGTTTAGCCTTCAAAAAAGGTATTTGACTTTTTTTTTTTTAAGCATAACGTAAAAGGATTATCTAAAGAAGGAACAAAAAGAATATCATATAGATTCAACTTAAATCTTCATAATTAATCTATTCGTTTAGATGTATAAAATCTATTAGAAATAGATCTGCATATGTGTATAAGCAGACTTTAAGAAGTTATAGTTATCAAGGTTTTTTATGTATCTCATTTTTGGCTGTTAATCCTTCTGTGTTAACAAAAAAGAGAAAACGTTAAATAAGTTGAATAGAAAAAGAAAAATATTTAAAACTTTGATTAAAAAAAAAAAAAAAAAAAAAAAATGGATGCATCTGTAGATAATGGTGGCAAAAATATGAGCATTAATCTATAGGAACGTTTAGAACCATCAAAATAGAAATTAAAATGTAATGGAGCGTTTAGAATCATTAAAATAGAAATTTAAATAAAATGTAAAGCCTTTGTTTTATCGATCATTAAAATATGTTGAAGGTGTGCATTCACAAACTGTTTCCATTTATCAATCATTCCAGCTCATTAATCCCTATGCTCGAGTATCTTTCAGCTTCGATAAGTAATGAATTAACTTGCAAAAAATTAAAAAAGACACATTATTCAATTTTTGGAGATTGTGAGGAAAATTTTATTTTAAACTAGCGGGGGTACCCGGCGTTGCCCGAGTGTTTGTTTCCGGGACGGGGGGGGGGCGGAGTTTTAAAAAATGTTATGGTAGGTAAGTAGGAAGGATCAAACCCGGAGTCATGAGTAAAAGTAGGAAAATAAAGTGTGAAAAAAAAAAAACAAAAAAAAAAAAAAATCTGCAACGTTAACAGTTCGGCCACCAAGAAAAGTCCATTCCAGTTGTTTAGGAAAAAAAAAAAAAAAAAAAAAAAAACGACTACGGTAGGTCGGCGCGAACGTGAAAATATGTGAATTGTCCAGCACGCTAACCACTACGCCACAGAGCACTGCAGCTTAGTTTAGTGATTTTAAATAACTTCACATGAAAGAACTACAAAGCCAAACTGGTGTTCTCTTCTCAACTGTTCCTTGTGAACGATCCCCAAACGGTGTTAAGTGGTGGCAGGGGGAGGAGGAATTTATTAGAGAGAAAATATTTTACCACTTCCATTGATCTTAACCGATTTTGGCCGTGACTTCTCAGCAGAAAAAGTATAGAAATCTAAGATTATCGAGGAATTTGAGAAATAATAAGCCTATAACACACCTCAGATATTGTTCTGCCGTTTGTGCATATTATATTTGCATGAAATATCTTGATTTTTAATCCTATTAATGTCAGAATCAGACGGGAAAAAATGAGTTCATTTTATTTATATAGAGACGAGCAGATGTACCCGGCGTTACCTAGTATTAAACGTAATATAAAAAAAATATTAAAAAAAATATTAAAAAAAAATAAATAAAAAATGGAAAGAAACCGAGATGTGTGCATGCAAGTTTTTATATTTTTTACTAAACAGTTCACTGAGATTGAAACCAAAACCTAAACACAGTGAATCAAGTACATTAACCATTATGCCAGCTTGACATGATCTTTAAAAAGTGTTTTCAAACCAATTTATTCTTAACATAAGGAAGCTGTCGAACGATTCACACATGGGCAGTCATGAAACAGTTGACAAGCAGATACAAAACCGATGACCCCTAAGTACTCATTTTTCAATTTTTACTCCTTAGCTGCCATTTATTTCCAGATGAAAACTGATTAAAAAAATTTCCATGTGTCTGAATACCCTATATACTAAATTGCAAGTTTGTAGATAAAAAAATTGTTGAGTACATAGGTTGAGAATTGTCCTCACACACACACTCTCACTTTTAGATATATAGATCAAAGTGCATTAGACCAACAGACTGACAGCAAAAGCCTTTCAAAGAGATACTTTTTCGTTTCTTAATGCTTTTTCACCCCAAACAAGGTATTTTGTCATTTGGACATGAGGAGCTACTAACTGGGATCAAGTCTCCAATCTATGCCCCCCCCCCTTGCCAAACTTTCATGAGAAAACTCATCTAGCTGAAAACACTATTAATGAATTCCCCTCCTCTTTATCTGTGCTTAAACCTAAACGTAGATTCCATGAACAAAGTTTCTTTCTTAGAACTGCACACCTGTGAAACTATCTTCTGTTTGCCTGCTTTCCAGCTGACTACAATCTGGCCGTCTTCAAGTCCAATGCAAACAAGTTCTTGATGAGCCATTCCACTTAAGTTAACAAATTTACTGAATCTCCACTACTAACGATTACTATGATTCTGATACTGTACACTCTTTAACCCTTATCCTCGAGTGGCCTCTGGGCCTTGATAAGTGGTGACTGCTATGTTAAAAAAAACACAGGGAGATAATTTCCAAGCCTAGCAGTCAATGGGAAGATATTTAGAATAGAAGGCTTTCTGACATTTAGGGAATTCAATAATAAAAAAAGGTGGGATTTTGCTACGTGTCTAGTTAGTCAGGAGTATGTACGAGTGCTAGGAGTTCTTCAGAGAATATTTCATTAAGTACTTGTGAAATAGGCACAGATGCAACCTTAGACTGGAGACTCTTTTACGATCTTGTCTAAGAGTGAGAGACTTATGTGGCAACAATACTCCATGCATGGGCAAACAATGGCTTTGTGCAGGTATAGGATACTCTCAGGTCTGAGTAACTTTCTAGCACAGTAAAGGGATTCCATCTTTGCAGTAACATTAGCACTGTCCTTATTGCATTTGTTCCAGTTCATGTTGCCTGTGAATGTTAAGCAGAAGAGTGGGAATGAGCTCTCAGGTACATTAGTTAAGGCAATCGGTGCTAGAGAAGGCGTCGTAATATCTCTATATAAATAAAATGAACTCATTTTTTCCCGTCTGATTCTGACCTTAATAGGATTAAAAATCAAGATATTTCATGCAAATATAATATGCACAAACGGCAGAACAATATCTGAGGTGTGTTATAGGCTTATTATTTCTCAAATTCCTCGATAATCTTAGATTTCTATACTTTTTCTGCTGAGAAGTCACGGCCAAAATCAGTTAAGATCAATGGAAGTGGTAAAATATTTTCTCTCTAATAAATCCCCCTGCCACCACTTAACACCGTTTGGGGATCGTTCACAAGGAACAGTTGAGAAGAGAACACCGGTTTGGCTTCGTAGTTCTTTCATGTGAAGTTATTTAAAATCACTAAACTAAGCTGCAGTGCTCTGTGGCGTAGTGGTTAGCGTGCTGAACAATTCACATAATATTTTCACGTTCGCGCCGACCTACCGTAGTCGTTTTTTTTTTTTTTTTTCTCCCTAAACAACTGGAATGGACTTTTCTTGGTGGCCGAACTGTTAACGTTGCAGATGTTTTTTTTGTTTTTTTTCACACTTTATTTTCCTACTTTTACTCATGACTCCGGGTTTGATCCTTCCTACTTACCTACCATAACATTTTTTAAAACTCCGCCCCCCCCCCCGTCCCGGAAACAAACACTCGGGCAACGCCGGGTACCCCCGCTAGTTGTTAAATAAAATATTTATGAAAATATCTGTTTCACAATAATTCTTTTATTAATTTTATTTATTGCGGACTATTATCCTCATCTTTCTAAGATGTTGTTTCATGACGTTTCGGCCAACTATTCCTCTGGCCTTCGTCAGGTGGTAACCACAACGGGATAGGTACTCCGAATCTCTTAACTGCGTTCTCAGCAATTACTGCCATCCATAGTTGTTGTGGTCTCACATTTTGGTCAACTAAGGCTTTGGCCGGCTTTGGGTAGGATTGAAACCGCTATCTTCAGACAATTCTCACCTGGAACCGTAAAGATTCAACGTCTATCCACTGCACCACAGGCCCCGAATAGTCCGCAATTAATAAAATTAATAAATCATACTCATCTCAATAATGAATTCCAATAAATTAATAATAATTCTTTTGTTTTAACTGAATCACTTTCATATCTATACTTATATATAAAAGGCACTTTGTGGGAGTTCATTCCCTATGAACTCCTAAACAACAGAGCTGAATTTTTTTAAAATTTCATATAAATGTACTTTATGTATCTGGAAATGTTCTTAGATAAGTTCTGTATTGGAATGCCTCCAACAACTATTAAAAATCGATAAAATCTGATTAAAGAAGCAACAATCAGATTCTGACCAAAGTTAACATCCTTATACAGCCTAACATCATAAATGCGTTTGAGAAGTTTTATTACTGCACAAGCAAAGGGCCTGGCATATAAAATCAACAGTAGGTTCTTTGATAAGGCGGGGGCGCATTCAAAATTTAAATTTTTGTTTAGAGTACAACTGAACCATGATATATAGCTTTTACACTAAACTTTAATTCAAGCCATTATATAAAAAAATAATTTCATAAAATCAACAGTAGATTCTCTACAGTACAATGTAGCCTACAATATATTGTGGACTAAGCCATTATGGGGAGGTGTGTGAAGCTTTCTCCCAGTGCACTATGGTGGATCCTCAACTAGAGCAGACATTCAATCGATTTGGTTGAAAAATGGGTGATTTCACAGATTTAAATGGCAATACAGCCTAATATAAAAAATGCATTTGAGAAGTTTTATTACTGCACAAGCAGAAGGGCCTGCCATATAAAATCAACAGTAGGTTCTTTGATAAGACAGGGGTGCATTCAAAATGAATGTTTCTGTTGAGAGCACAACTGAACCATGATACTCCAGTATTGGGAGTGTGGAACATTCGTTTATCCTCAATCCCAGGCAATATAAAATCTCCCTGCTAATAATTCATTAAAAAAAAAAAAAAAAAAAATTTAGTTTTCATGTAACCTCTTCATTTTTATATCGACTAGTTTTGCAAGTGCGTATGAGAAGCTACTAATTGGGATTGTATCTACAAAGGACTATGTGGGGAGTTGAGTCGCAAGATGTCTGGTCGCGTTACATATAAATTTCTGCATGCTAATAGTTAGGGAAGCAGGAAACGGAGGAAATTCCAAAATCTAGTAGTCCATGAGAATAAACCATTAGAGTAGACGGCTATCTACAAATGTCAACAGTGAAATAGCAGGACTTTGCTTTTTGTTGGATTAGTCGAGAGTATATATGTCGAGAGGGCACAAGTGTGTGTCTCATCATGAAAATGCAGTTTTCAACCTAAGCACAAGATAGAGGTAGTTGGGCTCATCTATAATAATGTATCTATTCAATGTACCAATTTTTTTTTTTTTTATGGAAGTTGCTCCAGACAAGTCATGATGCCACTGAATGGAAGGAGTTAACTAAAAAGAAAAACTACTACAAGATTAAAACTGAACCAACAATAAGTTTAAGACGTATAGATTCTGACCAAAAACAATTTTCTCCTTTGTCTAGGACATTGCTTATGGAACAAAATATGATAAAAATGTTATTTTAAACGAAACTGCATTTGATCAACTGACAGAGCCTGTCAGCAAGTTGCAAAGACAGATCTAACACTACTCCGATAATGACAAAAACCAAGACGTGAAACATTACAAGAGTTGACAAACAAGAAAATAATAACTACCATATTCACACGGTTATGAAACAAAAATATAAAGACGGGGGGGGGGGCATTTGATGATGATAATTTCAAACAATAAAATTTAGGCGCTTTTTAAGAGCAGAAAGGAATGCTGAAGGCTGCACAAAAGCACAGAGCAAAAAATACTGAACGGTTTGACAGCGACTAAAAATGAATTAATACCAGTTAACATTAGAAAATGAAAAAATTCTAGAGGAGGAAAAGAAAATACTACCTTCAGCGTCCGAGATTACAAAGAGAACAGAAGCTGTTTTTTTTTTCTTTTCTGTGTATTATTGCATATTCTGCAATAACTTTAATGGAAAATACTTGGAATGCATCAAAAGCCAACTGGAAATGTGTAAGGTGCAACCTTGTTGCAGAAAGGAAAACAAAAAAACAAAAAGAAATGCAGAAATTGCTCCAGACAGGACACAAAACCACTTAATGTAAGTAGCATGAATGTAAGATCATAATTATACTAGCAGGTCGTCCGGCACCGCCCAGTCATAAGATACGCTTAAATCTGATATTTTAATTCATGCAGATTACGTATTTATTATTATAGAGACAATTCTCTATCAATTTAATATATACTAGTGAGATCAAAACTAAGAAATATATAACTTGGGTGCCATCAGCTACAATCGAAACCAAAACATACAACTCTCCACACTTATTTCTTAGCCTCTGAGCCATGCCCACACGCATATATTTATATATATATCAGTGATTGCAATATTCCACCACCACCCCGATTCCGATACAATTCCCGATTCTGATTCCTTATAAATCTCTAAATATTTAACTATAAAGTTATTTTCCCAATTACTGTAAAACCGCACGTTAAATATGCAGATATTTTCTCAAACAGAAAAAAACTTGTGGGGAATGATCTATAGTTTTTTGTTTTACTAATATTGAATATTTCATGAAGTCTAGTGGGAGATTTTGTTTTAAACAAAAGCAAATAAATGATATAATTAAATGGTTTTTAGCATCGGAGAAAAGGCACAAATTTTTCTGATTCTGATACACCCAAAAGTTCCGATTTTTCTGAGCCTCAATTTTGATTAATCGTCCCAACACTAATCTATATATCTATAAAAGTGAACGTGTCTGTCTGTCTGTGTACATTTCCCTACGCAATAACTCTGTCAATTTTTAGTCTATAGACTCGAAATTTGAAATACCGGGTACTGAGATTTGGGAAAATCGATGTGACGGGTGTCAGCCAGAAATTTGGCTGTTAAGGGGTCAAATTTCAACGATTTAACCTTTAAGAACTCTACCAAACTCCTCCGACAATTTTGGGTCTACACCCTTGAAATTTTAGATATAGGTTCCGTGGACATGGATCTAACGTAATAACTTGATTTGAGGCCAAAACAATAAATTTTCAGGGGTCATAATAGGGGTCAAAGTTTAAAAAATTACCCCCTTTTTTTTTTTTGCTCAGCATACACCTCTAAACACCCGGGCAACGCCGGGCACCCATGCTAGTATATATATATATATATATATATATATATATATATATATATATTTCAACGGTCATCCTTTTTTAAAAGATGGAATTACCAGATTGTAGAAGACAAGATGCAAGTAAGGACGGTTGGCCGGTTCACAGTTTTATAATTATGTAGATAATATCCATGGCAACAAACTGATGACAATATTATTATGTAACTACTTGAATACGTATTATTTTGCTTCTGTGAACTATTGTTCTCATCTTGAGTTTTATTTTCACAACGTTTCGGTTGATGTAAACTCCAAGTGTTCTTCAGGAATCCATTAAGTTCAAGATTTTGCATGTTGACCTGTGTTGGACAGCTTTTAGAAATCGGCTTCAAAACAAATCTTTGGCCAGGTCTTTCTTTATTCACATTTCTCATGAGTTGAGTCATCCATTCCCAATGTGTTTTCCTTGTCCCTACCCCCCACCCTCCCCCGTGAACTGACCTTGCTTCATCAACCGTTATACAGTTTAAAAAAAAAAAAAAAAGAAAACGGTACAAAAATTGTACCTATTTACTATGCCTCCCCACGGGACAGAGTTAGACACCAGGGTCGTTTTTTAACGTGTAGAAAAGGTACAAAAATAAAAATTGTCTCAGTCGTGAAGAATTTCTCCTCCACCGAAAGAGAACAAGAAATAGAAGTGCAGCATCTGAAGAACAGATACTACACTTTGATTTTGACCAAAAGGCCAAGGACGCATTAAAAGTTAGAATTAATGAACGAACGACGGTACAAAAATTGTAAATAAAAATTGTAAATAAAAATTAAAATACTGCAAAAAAAAAAAAAAATAAATAAAATAAAAAGAAAAATACAGCCATATATGAATTTTTAATTTATAAAAACAAACTAGCAGAGGCGCATGACGTTACCCGGTCATAAATCTACTTAATATATTTTGATTCATGCAGATTTCATATGTATTATTACAGAATTAATAATTTCACATTATATTGTACACAATATATAGTCATGATTTCAAATATAAAAAAAAAATATGATTTGAGTGCCATCAGCTAGAATTGAAACCAAAACACAGTTTTAGGATTGAAACTATGTCTACAAGTTAAGCAAAGACTGAAGTTTATTTGTCCACAATATGGTTTGGTTGTAGAAAAGATTGTGGATTTTATTAAATACAAGCTGGTTTTCACGGCAACAATATTTTTGATAGACAAGATGCAAGTAAGGGCGGTAGGACAGTCCAGTTTTATAATTATATTTTATAATTATAGACGAAAACCAAGATCATTTTTAGTTTATTTCTTAACTATCAACTTTACGTTTAACTAAATCTATAGGGTGGAATGATGAAATTGCTGTCCTTGAAAAGACATGATTCCATTTCCGTTTGATGAAAACCATTTTTTTTTTTTTTGTAGACCATCTACTAGTTGGCCACCCAAGAGCAATAAGAGCCATCTATCATGTCTGAAAGTGACCCAATGTTCTGTACAACTCCTGCTCTCTACCGATTCAAGTTACGACAACAAGACCATTGCCAGCACCCTCAAAATGCAAATCCGGACGGTTCAACGCCTGAGGGCACAGCTCAATGAAGTTTCCAACCACAGTTATGGTCTTTGGTGTGGTCTCAAGTTAGGGCAACATCATGCCACCTCACATCTCCGAAGTCGGATTAAAAGGCCACACTAAAATGAACCTGGATGTGCTGGAGTGTGGTAATCCCCTGGAGCAATTAGGTGGTCGCTGACTGACCCTGAGTGTGACAGCAGGACGGACCCGGTTCACAAGTTCAAGGAGAGCCAGGCTTGGTTTCAGAAGGAGTGCTACGACTTTGTACTTTTCTCTCACTGGCCCTCTTCCCCTCCTGAATCCACTGGACTACATTGTTTGGTCATAGGTCGAGAACATCAACATAACCTCCGACAACACCAAAGCCAGCCTGATCGCCACCATCTGCCGAGTAATCGCCAAGCTCCTGCGACCGCTTGTGGAAAAGACATGCTCCCAGTTCTGAACATGCATCGAGGCGGTGATTGAGGTTGAAGGCGGCTACATTGAATAAATGTCAGCACTACAACATAATCAAGTTACCTAAATTGATTTTTCCTATAAAAGTCTTAAAATAAATTTGTAGTGTTGTTTAAGGGCGACAATTTTATCATTCCATCCTGTAACTGTTAGCGAAGGCGTTTCAGAGTAACAGACGTTCATTTCGAAAACAAAGTAAAAAGAACAACTGGTTTCATCAACCCATTACCCACCCATCATCACTACAAAAATAAATCAATGCGTTATTACAGCAACCCAGCCCTATCACCACCACCCATGAGGGTCCATCTATTCAAATTGTGTCCAGGGGCTTTTCGTTATGTCTTTCCGTACACAAACTGCTATCATTATTTGAACATTGCTAAAGTAAGGCGGGCAGATTTGTTTGCAAAAATATAAAATGGACTTCATTAAGATTTAAGAGGTCTTTTCAACTTTTTCAATATTAGTCTTAGACAAACAAAATCAGGCTTTAAAGTTAAGAAAAAAGAAAAATAATTTATACATGGGCATGTTTTAGTTTAGACAACAGACAGAAAAAAGTGGCCAAGAAACAAATAAATAATCTATATATTAATACAATAGCGTGTGTTATTTTCTGTGTCACGCTTACATCCGGGTCGTTTAATTGTTATGTACTTCCATTTCTTGTCTTAAATAATTTTACCGAGAATTCTTCATAAATTTTGGTTTCGATTATAACTGATATACCATCAGTAATCTTTTTTTTTTTTTTTTTTTTAATATATATAAATAATTTTATCAAGAATTCTTCATAAGTTTCGGTTTTGGTTTCGATTATGGCTGAAGGAACTCAAACACACATTTTTTTCATAAGCTTTTATTTCAGTTTCGATTCAAATTGATGCACCCAAGTCATATGGATGTATTCATTTTATTTTTGAAATCGCAACTTTATCTGCAAGAATTAAAATATCACATTTAAGCATACTTTACGACCAGGCTTTGCTGGGCGTCCCTGCTAGCTTAGATAAATACTTTTGCAGTTTTAACAAAAAAACTACAATAATATCAGAGCATCTCCATTTGCACTGAACATCTACAGAATGCCAACATCAATATATTACATATGAATGAGTCCCCTGTGGAATTTCCACGGGTCCCACTAGTAAATGAATATTACCAAAAGAAAGCTAAGTTACTATTCTACCTATCTGGATAAGTTTTTGGCGTTTTAACTTATTTTAAAGCGTTTTATTAAGTTCGAAACGCAAGTAGTATCCAGTGCTTAAGTTAAATGGACAACAAGATGGCGGAGATGAGGCTTTCATCTTTAGAGTCTAAGTAACAACTGAAAGCTCAGAAAAAAAGAAAATGAAACTGAGCATACGCCCCCCTTCTATGAGTGAAAAATTTACTTTCACCATGACTAATGTTTGTGCGAATTAAAAAAAAAAAAAAAATCCAAGAGAAAAGTTCAAAAGTACAGATGGGAGTGAATTACTAAGTCCAATGCTTCCTTTGATGAAGGACAAAAAAAAAAAAAAAGATAGAAATCCACCTGATAAAAATTTTTAATAGCAGTTCTCACTGTCCCCTACTCCATAATAAAGAACAATGTGTATTATGCATACCTGGATAAAACAATACATCAATGTTAGATCATAATGTCAGAGGCCAAAAATTTCTTATGTGTTTCAGGAGAAAATTCACAGCATACTTGAACAAAATCAAAACATGAACACCCTTAATATTTTATCTGAATGTTATAAAGTTTCATCCGCTTTTTTTTGCTTTTTTTTTTCAACTTTATTATCAGTTTGTTCAAGTTGAGGATGGGTCATCCTACTGGATGCTAAATTTTCACCTGCTAACTAAAGATATTCGAACAGAGATCTTTTTAAAAATTTTGACCGTCCCTTTAAATGCAATTGATTGAATCTCTTGCACTTGGTTCACCGGGTATATCTGCCAGATAGTTTTTGAAATTCTTTTTCATGAGTCCACAGGCTCCAAAGATAGGGTGTTCATGTGATCACTTAGATTTTGTACAAATATGCTGTGAATTTTCAGTGCTTGTGCAGTATAAGGGAATTTCAAACACATGCATTTCGGATAACACTATCACGTACTTGCATGTCATGTCGAAATTAGTATAAATCCTCAAAATGACAAAATGATTCAGTAAATAAAATAATTACAAATAAAAACAGAATTTATTGAATTTTATGTTTTAACTAGCCTGGGTACCCGGCGTTGCCAGGGTGTTTGGAGGTATGTGTTAAAAAAAAAAAAAAAAAAAAAAAAAGGGTGGTAGTAGGCAGGCAGGCAGGCTTGAACCCATGACGTGAAGGCGGAAAAGAAAGTGCAAGAAAACCTGACGTGTTACCACTACTCCATGACGCAACCGGAAATTCAGAACATTAAAATTAGGCAAAGTCAATCCAACCGATATGATGACTTGCAAAAATGGCTCGCAAAAAATCGACCTCTTTTTGTGGAAAATTGCCCAATTAAGGGTGAAGGAATTAACGTTTTGGGCTAATTTTTTCATATTTGTCGTCCAAAGGGCCATGCTTCAACAGGATACCGATCTCATGAAAATCCGTCGCCTTTGTCGAAAGTTTTAGGCAGATATACATACATACATTCAAACAGACAGGTGAATTTTATATAATGGATATTTTCTTTCAATTTGTGCTTTCTATATCGATTTGTACGATTTTTCTTTCATTGTTTTTCTGGTTGATTATTCTTAAGTTCTTTTATTAAGGATTTTTCATATCATTTAAGAAGTGGTGAAAAAAAAGAGAATAACATACAAAGAAACGAAGGACAATGACAGAGAGAGAGGGGGGGCAGAGAGAGATAGGGGGGCAGAGAGAGATGGGGGGGCAGAGAGAGAGGGGGGGCAGAGAGAGAGAGAGAGGGGGGGACAGAGAGAGAGGGGGGGACAGAGAGAGAGAGGGGGGACAGAGAGAGAGAGGGGGGACAGAGAGAGAGGGGGGGACAGAGAGAGAGAGAGGGGGGGCAGAGAGAGAGAGGGGGGACAGAGAGAGAGAGGGGGGGGACAGAGAGAGAGAGAGAGGGGGACAGAGAGAGAGAGAGGGGGGAGACAGAGAGAGAGGAGGGGAGACAGAGAGAGAGGGGGGAGACAGAGAGAGAGGGGGGGAGACAGAGAGAGAGGGGGGGACAGAGAGAGAGAGGGGGGGACAGAGAGAGAGAGAGAGGGGGACAGAGAGAGAGAGAGAGGGGACAGAGAGAGGGGGGACAGAGAGAGGGGGGACAGAGAGAGGGGGGGGACAGAGAGAGAGAGGGGGACAGAGAGAGAGGGGGCAGAGAGAGAGAGGGGGCAGAGAGAGAGAGAGAGAGAGAGGGGGGCACAGTGACAGACAGAAATAGAAGGGGAGTACAGTGAGAGAAAGGGGGCATAGTGCGAGAAAGGGGGAGGGGGTAGAAGCACATAGAGGGAGACAAAGGCAGAAAGGGTGGACAGAGGCAGAGAGAGAGAGAGAGAGAGAGAGAGAGAGAGAGAGAGAGAGAGAGAGAGAGAGAGAGAGAGAGAGAGGAAAATGGAGAAATGGATGAAGCAGTTCATACAAAAAGCAAATCACTCATTGTGAAACCTGAATCGGTTACTTTAAAACAAAATCCAAACAATCTCGCCAATATGTCACCATTGTCGGCATCATCTTGACAAATAGATAATGACAAATCTCAATCTAAAAGTTGGTTTTATTCTTTTTTCTTTTTAAATTACCATATCGCATATAATCTCATTCCGGCGAAGACAATAAATCTAGAGATAAGGCCGGGCTTAATGGAACCAATATTTAACTCTAAGACAAAATCAGAAAGGAAAAAAAAAATCATACACAAACTGTGGAGGATAACAATAAAATATTGTCATTGATCGGATAATATCAAGTATTAAGTTAGATTTGATCGTATTTTTACGGCATATCAACCCATTTTTAAACTCAATTGTCATAATGGTTGGGGTGCTTGCTGATGGGCAGGGAGATTGGGATTCAATCCTCAACTGAGTCATAGAAAAGACTAAATAAATGTTACTCTATGAAAATGATCAAGAATAAGTGGAGTAACCTTGGAAAAGGAGTAGTTGCTTCCTCTACACCTCGGCATAGTAGCCAATGAGAAAAAAGCCTTCAGATCGCCCTTGACTATGGTCAGCAACCTTAATGTTACTTAATACTGAATCAGATCATTTTTGTAAAAAATTTATGATTAAAAACGAGTGATTAATTTTTTTTTTCTATTCACCCAAAGCAAAGCATATTGCTACTGAAACCTAAAAGTTTACTGTGATAGAGGCCAGATCTATACGAGATCAGAAGTCAACTTAAGTTGAAAGTTTGGCAGCAAGATACTTTGTTATATTTTCGGCATAAACATTGATAATTTATATTATTTGAACTGCTGTTCTTACCTTGGATGTTATTCTCAAAATGTTTCGGACAATGTAATCCCTAACCTTTTTCAGGTGTGTTTGCTGAACTCAGGAATGTGTACGAAATTTCAAACTTAACTCTAATTAATCTACAAGAGGTAGATTGTTCTTGTTTCATCAGTAATTGACAGTTAAATTCTTAGCATCGCCTGTACTGAGGATTGCACCTTCAACCTCCAGAAGACTCACTTATAACTGATTATTACTTAGCACTTTATCTGTTGCGCTGCAGATCGGAAGTTACATCAGCTGAAACATTGTACTAATAACATTCGAGGTGAGAACAGTAGTCCGACTAATACACATTACATTTAAATTTCTGCATATTGAAATGGTTGGTTAGTTGGTTGTTTTTTTTTTTTGTGGCACACCAACCATCTTTAGGATATTTAATGTCGAATCCAGTAATTAAAAAAAATTTTTTTTTTATTCAAGTTCTTTCTAACTTCGAATATTTATTCATGATGTTTGGTTTGGTTGTTTTTAACAGAATATAAATTACAGTGTAAAATGTACTATGTTCAATTCAAGTTATATCTTCTGTAATATAAATCTTACCCGTCTGTTTAAATGTATGTATGTATGTATGTCTACCAAAAACTTTTGACAGAGGTGACATTTTCACAAGATAAGTATCGTTTTGAAGCTCAACCTTTCGGATGACAAATATCGAAAAATTGGCTAAAAACATTAATTCTTTCACCCTCAACTGAGCACTTTTCTACAAGGTGTTGTCTTTTTCACCGATATTTTCGAAAGCCATCGCCCTTTTCGATTGACTAGCCTTAATTTAAACCTTCCCCACTGCCAGTTTTGCGATGGGCGCAACGTCAAGAACGTCACTTTTTTTCACGCTCTTTTCCTCCTTCGCGTTACAGGTTCGAGCCTGCCTGCCTACTACCACTTTTTTTTTTTCTCAACACACACCTCCAAACATCTGGGCAACGCCGGGTGCCCAGGCTAGTTATACTATATATTAGCAACACTGCTTCTTTTGTTTAAGTCAGCTGACTAGTTTGAACCTAAGGATGTTTTATGATAATAGTGTTAAATATGTTGTTGCAAGGTAATGAATGGTATTACTCATTTTATTTGATATGCAGTAGAACCCAGAGAGATGGCATTAATCCATTCCGGAGTTGGCAGAATCACCATATGGCGGTGCCTAAAAAAAATTTTATACAGTACATAGTAAAAATTAGTAACAAAATACAGTACAGTATATAATACACATGTATATTATAAATAACACCATAAGGTGGGGCAAATACCGTAACCAGGGGTCGGAAAAACATTATATTCCACATCATAACCTGAAAAAAAAAACGTATTCCGGGGTTCTATAGTAGTTTTTTTTTTTGTTCAATGTGACATAATTGTGTGCTTATTTAATACTAGCATTTCAGCCCGGCGTTGCCCGGGTGTTTGGAGGTGTATGCTGAGCAAAAAAAAAAAAAAAGAGTAAATTTTTTTTTTAATTTGACCCCTATTATGACCCCTTAAAATTTATAGTTTCGGGCTCAAATCACTTTATTAAGTTAGATCCAGGTTCAAGGAACCTATATCTAAAATTTCAAGTGTCTAGACCCAAAATTGTCGGAGGAGTTTGGTAGAGTTCTTAAAGGTCAAATCGTTGAAATTTGACCCCTTAACAGCCAAATTTCTGGCTGACACCCGTCACATCGATTTTCCCAAATCTCAGTACCCGGTATTTCAAATTTCGAGTCTATAGACTAAAAATTGACAGAGTTATTGCGTAGGGAAATGTACACAGACAGACAGACACACAGACAGACACGTTCACTTTTATAGATATATAGATTGGTAATTTGGCAATACATCTAACATTTGTTTATTGTTTCTATTCCATAGGTGTGTGTGGAGGCAATTTAGCTCATTAATGCATACACATAGGTTATAATTGTTTTCTTAACACAACAGAGTGTACATTAATGGATACTCCCAATGAAGACTAGAGTAAACCACGGAGTATTGGCAATTGAAAGGCAACATTGCAAATTTTCAAATCACGTCGTTACTATCAGCTGCAGTTTTATGTAAAACCCATAAATGGGGCCTTATCAAGTACTACTTATCTGGATTAGTGTAAAACTGAAGCTAAAAAGGTAATTAAATTATTCAAGAGTACAAATATCTCAAATATTATGGCATATCAGAATAACACAGATAAAGTATTTTTATGACCTTAACAAAAGTCATGAAAATTATTGATAATGCTATTCATGATCATCATATTGATGATATCGATCATAATAATGATGCTATTGATTTTAATGATGATATTGATAACAATACTGATGGTGTGAGCCATCTGATATCAAGTTGAAAGGTTCTTTTGGGAGACGGCTACTATACAGTGAGACATGATGGAGTATGTAAATACCTCCACTGGACAATCTGTAAAAAATTAAGCATCCAGTGTAGCAGCAGGACCTGGGAACATTAACCTGAAAGAACAGTTGGAAATGACTTATATACCATACATTACGACCATGTAATCCCTACAGACACCTACCTTGAAAATGCTGCTGTGAAACCTGATATAGTTATATGGAATAAGTCAGAGAGAGTTGCAACCTTAGTTGAAGTGAGTGTTCCTAATGATGGAGGTCTGAACAGAGTTGAAAGGAAGAAACAGACCAAATACCAAGGTCTCATGTATGATGTGAAAAGAAACTGGAATCTTGGGGAGATATCAATCATACCAATTACTATAGTTGCCACAGGGCTTACGAAGAAAAACCTGAAGTCCTACCTAACTAATATTCCTGGTGAACCAAGTGCAAAAGAGATCCAGATAATTGAATTTAAAGGAACAGCAAGAATACTAAAAAGAGCTTTCGGTTGGTTTCAATAAAAAGCAGGGGAATGTTGGCAGCTGGTTTGGCTGCGCCATACCCGGCATTACAATCTTCAAAGGAAGAAGATTAAAAAAAAAAAAAATTATATTGATGATATTGATGATTACGATTTTAACATTTTTTTAGCCATTTCTCTCACAGTATTACAATAATGCAACACATAAATTCTTACTTTCATGAATTTAAGAAAAAAAAAAAATCATAAAAGAAATTGATGATGATGATGATGATGATAGATATTGAAATATTATCATCATTCTCACTATATATGAATTGCCAGAGTCACTTTCATCCTTAAATCAGACAAACAAACATTGCAATAATATCAAACTTATTGAACAATGATTCTCTTACAAGCACGCGCTATCCCAAAGGCATTCCGTCTCTTGCATCTCTGCGCATACAACTGAAGGGGAAGAATTCTTTAATCAGAAACTAGACAAGTCTTCATAATTTATCGCACCAACATTTGCCTCCACCATATATACAAAATGGACATTCATGGATAGATATTGGCACCATAAGCGATTCTATTCATTTTGCGATTGTACCCGTCCACTGCAGACAATCAATGTTGCAATCATATTTGCAGTGGCCGCAAGCAACAAATAGGATCCATATTGAAAGACAATATAGTCTGTATTGCATAGTCAAATCTTATAATCGAATCTTCACTCAAACCTGTCCACGCCCAACAAACATGATTGCAGATAAACAGATATTAAAGCATAAAATTCGATGCTCAACGTCTGTCTTTATATCTATGTAAAGTATGTTTATATATCTGTACGTACAGAATTCACTGCTAAACCAAGTCACTTATGAATTTCAGGATACACCTATTAAGAATAAGGAGTCCAAACGTGGGCTACATTTAGCAGTGATGGAACGATTTCAATGTTTTTTCCTGATTCCGATACAATTACCGATTCCGATTCTTTAAAAATCTCTAAAATGTTTGTACTTTTTTTTTGTGATTTATTTTCAGATTATTGTAAAAACCCAGGTGTATATATTTTTGTGAATGTAAAAATACACTTGCGTGGGAATACATAGAATTTAGTTATACTGGCAGTTTAAAATCAATAAATATTTATCATTGATACCAACAATGGAACGTCAAATTTTGTGACAAAAAAAAATACAATTAAAAAGAATCATTTTTGGCATCAGAAATTAGGTTCAAATTTTCTGATACCAATATCACTGGAAGATTTTTTTTTTTTTTTAAATCTATTTCCAAAACAAAAATACAGAAAAATCTTCAACTTTATGACATACGTACTCATCACAGAAAAAAGATATCATGTTCCAAAAATCACGTAAATTGATCAATTAGTTTTTTTTTTTAACTAAAAAATAAAAAGTTTTATGACTAAGTAAGATGTAAAGTATTGACCAACCATGTTTAATAAATAAGAGGGAGACAACTCAATTCCAACTATCGAGATTAAAATTAGCCTCGTAATGGATAGAATTTACTATTAAAATCGCTAAAAATCTTTGAAAAAAATTTTTTTTAATGATTTTCTATAAAGATTTTTCTTTTCTTTTTTTTTAAAAATAAGTTTAATATAATGCGACCGATAGACTTTAATTGTGTTGCTACGTATCAAATCCCTCGGACTCACAGGTTGTCTGGTACTTCGTCACAAAGGAACAAACAAAATAAAAAAAGGGAAAGAAATAAAAATGTGACTCGAACATTGTTGCAAATGCAATGTATTTATTCATATTTTTTTCAACAATAACGCATTTCATTATCTTTCAAAAGTCTTTGTGCTCACACATCTTACAACATTCTGCCATATAACATATGCTTTTTAAAAGTCTCTCTCCCCGCCAGCTCACACCGACCATAGCCAGCACTTTCTCCCCCTCATTTTCACAAGTCCATCTTCCCCAGCATAGAACTTGCTTCTCTTCTTGATCATGTGGTGAATTTCTCTTTTATTTTCTTTTTTCTCTTCCTCCTGTGACGTCAGCATGTGCACACTTCCTTAATTTGCATATGTGCTAAGACGGCTGCTGCTGCTAATATTTTTGCTAATCAGCCATCCTACGGCTGTTGCTGATTTTCTCACACATTCCCATATGCGCTATGTTATCATAAGAGCGCACCGCTTCATTACATTAATTCTAAATAAGAACCCTTTTTTTTTTAGCTCTATTCACTCATGAAATTTTAAAATATAAAAAGATCAGTTTGTTTTACTACAAGCTTTTTTTTTTTACAAGTGCTCACCACTTATCAAAGCCTGAAAGCGACTCAAGGATAAGGGATAATGAATATAAGGTAATAGTTGAGTAATTGTTAATGGTGTAAATTGGGTAGAATTTGGATTCCTTTAGGGGACAGCTCAACAAGTACTAGTTTACATTGGACTTAAAGGCTACCATATTGTAATCAGCCAGGAAGCAAACCAGTGGAACAGTGTTCCATGGGTGGGCAATTCTAGGAAAGAAACTCTGTTCATGGAATATCTGCATTTAGATTTAGGCGCAGGTAAAATTGTTGATAGTGGTTGTAGCTAGTCGAGTGTTTTGGGTTTTTTTTTTTCCTGAAAGTTTGGCAAGAGAAGACCATAGATTGAATCTCAGATGAGCACTTGTCATGAAAATAATGACAGAGCAGAGACATACTTGCAACGTCTCTTCTGTGGAAAAGAAGTGACAGGGAAGAGAAAGGGGCATCACTTACTAGATTTTGAAGCTGGTTTTTAACTATTAAAGCAAGATGGGGAACACTGAACAGCTCCTGCCCAGATGTAGCAACAGTACTCCATTGACTTGGCCGATGAGAGATACAGATCTCAAAAGGTTCATTGCATTTGACCTATACTGCCTCCACTGAATTCTGCAATCTGTTGGCACCATTTTTGATTTAGGCACAGATAGAGAGTGGGGAACATTGTTGAGAGTGTCGAGTTTTTTGCAAAAGTCTGGCATGGGGGGGCATAGAATGGAGCTCAGACGAGTACTTGCTATTGTGCAAACAATCTTCCAGAAGGTGTCCAGTTTGAAGCTATTGATTTTAATTCTGTTTATTTTGTTTCCAATGAGGCACTCATGACTGGTACACAACATGTAATTAGGACAACAGATGGTTCGGAACGACGATAAAGATAACATATGCAGCAAAAATGTGCAAGGTGTTAATAGCTGCTATACTTTCACGAGTTACGACATTTTCAAAGATTGACAACAAATGAGATTTTTTCTTCAATCCATATTTTAGTAACAGGTGCTGATTTTTTTTTTTCTTTCTTCTGTACAGACTCGAAGAAACTGTGACCCGTTGAGTCATAACCATCATCACAATTTACTTTTCTACTTTCATTTTTTTTTTTTTTTTTAAATTTGAACTCTGATCGATAGAAATTCTTGCATAGTTAAAAATACTAAGTTTCTTTACTTCTAGATTATTATTATTAATTAATTTTATTATCATTATATACCAGATTAGTGGAAAGTTTTCTGATTCAGTTGTGAACCTTGCAGCAGAGTGCAGTGAATCGGTTCATAGGAGTACTGGATTTACTGGGTTGGTTGTTAGTTGGTTGTTTGTTTTATGGCATATCAACCCTTTTCAGGTTATTTAATGCCAAATCCAGTGATTTTGAAGAAAATTTCTTTAATAGAACATACGTTTTCTTTTCAAGTTGATTTCTATTTAACCCGTAGTTGGTTGGTTGGTTGTTTTTGTTTCACGGCATATCAACCTTTTTCAGGTTATTTAATGCCGAATCTAGTTATTTTGAGGAACGAGTTTTAATGGTGTATATTTTTTTTTCAAGTCAGATTCTATTTAACCCATAGTTGGGACCCTAACAGGTACTACCACTCCAGGTCAAAGTGGACCTGGGAGCAATGGCAATTAAAGGGTGGCTCTACACTCCCCAAAGCACCCAAGCTGGCGCCTCACCATCGGATATAGTTTAAGTTCATATCCAGGACCAGGATTTACTGGGAGACTTGGAACATTGAAGTGTGCTAGGAAATGGTTCGAGGAAGTACCTGATGATGCTAGTGAGGATGGAAATGAAGCAATTAGAACAATCGTCCAGATTTGATAGTCATTGATAAGGTCTCAAAGAGGTGACAAATCATAGACTTTTCCATGCCCTGAGACAAAACCTGATTGAGAAGGAGAATGAGACGTGTGGCAGTTACACTCTGTTAGTCTTGGAGGTATAGTGTATGCATGGATTAAACCCAAATAGTCCCCGTGGTAGTAGGTGTGATATTAAGTCGTCTGGAAGGATATTTGAAAAAAAATCTAGAAAATCCTGATGTGTTGGGTGGTCCATAGAACTCTGCTATTGTTGGTACCACCAATATCTTTAGGAAAATCCTTAGTCTTCGAATCTCCTGGTTTGGAGCCAGGATTGAGGGAGGCCCCTCTGAGAATGATTCCTATCTCTTTTCAGGAAGTTGCTATCAAATGAAATCAGGATTCTGTTAAGTCTAGTTAGTTATCTCTCTTACACCCTTTGAATCACGCATTTCATTATCTTTCAAAGTCTTTTTGCACACACATCTTACAACGCACTGCCATATAACATGCTTTTTAAAAGTCTCTCTCCCTGCCACCTCACACCAACCATAGTCAGCACTTTCTCGACCTCATTTTCACAGGGATTTGAATGAGAATCTACAAGATTACACACTGCTGATGTAGCCTGAGTGGCCACCTTTATTTTTGATATTTGTTACGTTCGAGAGCAGACATGTTAAAAATAAATCTCATTTTTGTTCATTTCCGTCAGTCTTGTCTATTTCTTTCATGGTAGCAGAGCGTAATGATATGACTGCTAACTACAAAAATTCACCAATATTTAATGAACAAAGCTATGAAGAATGAGCTATTTATCTGGCAACTCACGACATATATTGACAAAAGAAAACAAGCGCTAGCGGTAACACTATCTCTAATCGGGAAAATCAGAAAAGTGGCATTAAACTGCAACAAAGACGAATTGCACCAGGAAAACGGCATGGATACCCTCATATCTGCATTGGACAGACTATTTTTGCAGGAAACGATCGATACAGCCTATAAAGCATACAGAATTTTCAACGAATTATGGAGACCACAACACATGGCAATTTCTGACTACATTACAGAATTAGACCAATGATACCAAAGAAGCACAAAACATAAGACAAGTCTGCTGGACGCTGTACTAGCATGCAAGCTTTTGGTTAATGCAAATTCACGCAACCAACAAAGACAATTCTGACACCATGTGCGTCCGATGAATTATGCTACGACGTTCTGAACAAAAACACAGTCACACAATCGGAAAATCAAAATGCTAATATTGTGATGACTGAGCAAAAGACAGCACTATTCATCATCCAAGGTAAGAGGTGTAAGCTACGTCGTTCTTTTTCAAAACCGAATGACAGCGTTGAAGGAACAAATCTGCCTAATAGGTATCAGAGAAAGTGTGCTCCATCGGTGGAAAGAATGTCCACATAGGAATGAATCTAAAATTTACAGACGATTTTAATGCAGACAAAAATTACTCGCCAATAGATAAATGCAGCATCACTTTTTATGCAGAACAACGCTTCTGAAAATGAATTTTTTGTTGTGGAATCATTAAATTCTGCAATTATAGATACAGCATGTACCAGGACGCTCTGCAGTAAGAAATGGCTGAAACATTACCTAAATAGTATAAAGCATAATATGTCTACAAAGAGTCACAAGCCTAATATTACGTCACAAGCGTAATATTACGTCTACAAACGTAATATTACATCTACAAACGTAATATTACGTCTACAAACGTAATATTACGTCACAAGCATAATATTACGTCTACAAAGAGTCACAAGTCATTTTGGTGACAGAAAAATTATAAATTCTTTTCAGAAAGTTATTTTACCTGCCAAAATAGGTGATACTAGATACAAAACAGAAGTAGATGTAGACATCCCACTTGTATTAAATAAAACTTCATTTAAAAAAAAAAAGCGGGAACTATTCTGGACCTGAATTCTGGCAAAGCTGTGATGTTTGGAAAACCAGTGAAATTACAATTTACATCTACTGGACACTACATCATGAGTAACGGTAAGACGTCAGATTTTCTTTCCGCCTTTGCGTCACGGGTTCGAGCCTGCATGCCTACTACCACTTTTTTTTTTTTTTCTTTGCTCAACACTCACCATCAAACACCAGGGCGACACCAGGCACCCAGGCTAGTCATGGATAAAATATGGAAGGCCTTCAATGTGGGAAAAGAAGACAATGAAATTTTTAAGTATTGTAGAATTAATCTCAGCTGTATTAATAATACAATACATCTGAACCAAGAAAATTATTCTAAAAGAAACTTCACCAGTTGTTATGGATTCTCTAAGAGCAATGCAGAAAGATTTGCAACTCACAGAAAATAAAAAGAAATCTTTGTAATCAAAGGTGAGACAGCTATTATGGTTAGAGTCAGCCAGACTTGCTGTTCGATATCTGTATATTAGCGACAAGCATTAAAAAATAGCGTATGATCTACTACAAGTAAACAAAGTCATTGCTAGAGCCAAATCAACTAAACTATTGCTAAAATTCCAACCGCTTGGAAGAGATGAGGAACTACACCTGATGGTATTTAGTGATGCTGCTATGGGTAATCTACCTGACGGTGGTAGTCAGGGTGGCTATATAATTCTACTTGTAGGTGAGTCTGGTAAATTCTGTCCGATTCGATGGAGTTCAAAGAAGATTCGACAAATTGTGATGAAACTATCTCAATGTCTGACGTAATCGACATGGTGTAAAATGTTTTTGACTTCTAAGGGGGGGTATGAGACGAATGGATTCACCAATCATTTTTATAACCAATGGCTGTGCTAAAACAACGAATGAAAACGTCCCAAAATTATTATAAAAATCATCGAATTTTGGATTCAATCAGTTTGTCGTTTACTACGTCACAGACCGCATTTAATTCTTGGCCACCATCTTGGTTACTGATCTGAACTACGCCGCCATCTTGGTTACGTATCTGAACTACGCCGCCATCTTACTGATCTGAACTACGCCGCCATCTTTGTTCAACACAATATCTCAGAACTTAGGAGGTTAACTACGCCATGGACCGCATTTGATTCTTGGTCGCCATCTTGGTTACTAATCTGAACTACGCCGCCATCTTTGTTCAACACAATATCTCAGAACTTAGGAGGTTAACTACACCACGGACCGCATTTGATTCTTGGTCGCCATCTTGGTTACTAATCTGAACTACGCCGCCATCTTTGTTCAACACAATATCTCAGAACTTGGGAGGTTAATTACACCACGGACCGCATTTGATTCTTGGTCGCCATCCTGGTTACTAATCTGAACTACATCGCCATCGTTGTTCAACACAATATCTCAGAACTTAACACATGGGAATTTTCAGTTCCACACTGTCCACTCAACTCGCCACAGGTAAGCCCACCCCACACAAACTACCTATAATATGTGTCACAGACTGAATATCTCTCCTCGAGGCTGTAAAATTCTAAATCAGTTAAAGAGAAACGTCTGAGAATTGGAATCAGTGGAATCAAGGAATTGATAACTGTTGGACAGATAAAAGAATTCCAATGGTGTAAGGATAAAATACAACTAGCAGACTATGTTACATAAGGGCTGTCCCCTTTTCATGTAAGTATAAAAATAGAGAGATTTAGTTAAAATGAAGATGATATAGCTTAGGCGAAATTCGAACCTCGTAATTTAGGTTTAGAAATAGATTACATGTGAGAATTAGAAAAAGGAATGTAAAACAAACGATTGTTTAGAATAGAGATAAAATAGTTCAAGAAAAGAATGTGCAGTCAATTTTGTTATGAAAATTCAATTGAAAGAATGCAGCTACAAGATAATATAATAAACATGTTTTTAACATATTGTAATATAGGTTACTGAGTATAGGTTAAAATTCCTTTTGTAAAAAAAGGGAAAGTTTTGGACACGTATGTCCAGAACACGTGTGTATGACGTCATGGAAAATAGAAAGTTCTAGAGATAGTTAGAAAAACTTTAGAGAAAAGAAAACAGAAACTGGGAGAAAGTCAGAGAGAGTCTGAGGATTCGAACGTCTAGAAGCGAGACGGTCACTTTGAAACTTAATATGTGAAGCTTTGAATTCTTGATGATGAAAACCACGGCCGGTCGTGAAGAAATAAACCCATCATGTGTTTTTATAAAACGTCGTCTTGTGTTGTGATTCTGCCAAAAGGTAAAGTGAATTGTTATTATATGTCTATATGTCTGTGTTATAAAATGTCTTGACATACACATCTCATATCTACAATGTGAATCTACTTCTCATATCTACACTAGGACTGTCTGAAGACAGTCTACACAATGTCTCAACACTGTCTCCTCACTCTAAGAGCTTCTCATATCAACACTTCTAAGTAATGAACATTTAATATAAATATGAATCTTCATAACACGGAACGCAACAATCTCTCTGAGTCTCTCTTAAAACAACATCTCTCTCTCTAAGATACAACATCACTTGTAATAAGACTCTCTCCCAACGACAAAGACTCTAATAAGACTCTTTCTAAGCATCACTTATAATAAGACTCTTTTAATGAAACCCCTATATAACATTTAGCCAAGAGGAGCGAATCACCTTTGCTCCTAAAAAGTGTGCTACAGGAAGGCACAATTAATATACAAGAACAATCAATTCCATGATTTAATTTAAAAAAATAAATATTTACGAGTTTTGTTAAGTTTAGTTAGTTATCTCTCTTCATCCCTTACATGTTTTGATGAAATCAAAACGTGCTTACATCCCTTTGGTTCTGTTCAATGTGAACTTGCGAGACTACTGTAGTACGGGTGGCCATTTTTGTTTCTGATATTGCTACGTGCGAGAGCATACATGTTAAAAATAAATCTCTTATTTTTGTTCATTTTCATCAGTCTTGTGTATTTTTTTAAATTATTACGATTGCATGATGTAACAGTTACATAATTGCAATTTATGTTCACTTTTATGGTCTCATTCCTGAAGGCATCAATATGTACATAACACCAAAACAGTGTTAAGTGAAAAACAGGAAAAACTATAACAAAGACAGTAAGGTTAGTAGAAAGACAATGAGAGAAATGTTGTTCACCGAAGAACACAAAAGGCAGCTGAAATAGGATTGTTAATCATGATGTGCCAGTGACTAGAACAAAAGGTAGAACATAGATGGCAATATATTTAGAGTTAGTTTATGAATAAGTTTAGGAATGGAGCGAGTTTTGCAGCAGTTTATGACAGTTTAAAGATCTTGAGTTCAGAACAGTGGAGTACAATTTGCAGTTGGAGACAATCAACAGCAGCTTGGATCAGATTAGGAAATTTTAGGAGTGTTGAGATGAGCTAAGGTCAACTGATGATAAAGAGGCCTCGAAAAACAACTACGATGTGGATGCAAGCAAGCAGAAGAATCTTGGGAAGTACTCTGACTTATGGATTCATCGTCAGAGATGGATTAATTTAACTGGTTTTGATGAATCCAGGAGGATTGGAAAGTACTCAAACTCCTTACAAATATTTCACCACTATCTGCGCCTAAATCTAAATGCAGATTCTACGAACAAAGCTTCTTTCCTAGAACTGCTTGCCTGTGGAACATGTTCCACTGACCTGCTTCTCAGTCGATTACAATATGGTAGAGTTCAAGTCTTGTGGAGCTGTCCACTTAAATAAGCTAAATTGTACCCAATCTACACAACGATTACTACACTACCACCTTACATTCATTAACAATTATCCTCGAGTGAACCCCAGGCCTTGATAAGTGGTGATTCCCTTTTTAAAAGTAAAAATAAAATAAAATGGACTTCAAATCTAACCTATCTCTGGCCAGGTTTTCATTTATCCTTCCCACTAAAATCAGTATCATTTCATAAACCTTGAACTGTTCTACATAAAAAAACACAAAAACTCATCAATTCTTTCAACCACACATCCACCTACACTATAAAGATTTAATCTTCCTCTGAAGTCATCAGATCTAATCTCGTCTTTAGCACTCGCATTCCACATATGTTGTATCATTCTCCATGTAACGCACGTCTTCAACCCTCATTGGCCAGGTTTCACCTCCACATCACACTGTATCCACATGCTTGATAGACACATCCCTAATTGGTTCAAAGTATTACCACAAACGTTTGCGATATCAATCTCTGGCCACGCCAGGTTTCCTTGCTAATAATGAATAACAAATGACTAGATTTGTTGAATTAAGCTTTTAGCTGCTGTTTCTATTACCGATAGATCATCGCAAATCAGGTGTGGGGACACAAAACACCTGAGCAGAAAAACTTCAGCCCATAAACCAAACCATAAGATTGCTAATTGAAAAGGTCACTGTATTTATAATGTGCAGAAAGCACAATGGCCAATGTTTGGCACTGTAAGCCGATCAATTCATCCACAGGGACGACAGATTCTCCATGATTTAAATTTCTACTCGGTCTTTTGGATTGGGTCTGCTCTGCCAGCTTAAATGTCGTTCTTAACTGAAAGACATTTTAGACTGGCATGGTTTGTTCAAAAGAACATTTTTGTTTTTAGCATCGTTCGATGAAACAAATCACAATTTGACAAAAGGAAAATTAACCTCCAATAAATTCAGTGCTGACCAAAAAGTATAGAATAATAAAAAAAATAAAGATACTAGTTGGATAATTGAAAAATAAACAGGAATAAAATAAATGAATATTTGAATGAATTAAAGAAACAAAAACAACTAAGTAAATAAAAGAAACGAGGGGGGGTATCTTAAGATTTGTATAAAAAGGTAATAAAACACTGACATTTTTGTATTGAATTTAAATGCAATATCTTGGCAGGTTTCAGCGGAAAATAAAACGAGATACAAGACCATGCCACTACCAAAAAAGACCCATCAAGTCAGAAAACGGCATGAAATATCAAACAAAACAAATATTTTAAACAATTAAATCAAGTAATAATATCGCTATGACAAATTTTGTAGTCAATTAAAATGTTGAATGAAAAACGTTTTTATCGACTCATCTCTACTTATATATAAAAGGTACTGTGTGAATGAGCGTAAGTTCATTCCCTATGGACTTTGAAACGACTAGGCTGATTTCTTTGAAATTTCACACAAACGTGCTTTTGGCAGTGTTCTTAAATAGAAAAAAAAAAAAAATTTCAATAGAAAACCTAAGTCATATAGAATGAAAATGCACACACAAAGTGCCTTTATTTATAGATTATATATAAGACACTATGTGTGTGCAAGTTCATTCTATATGACTTTGAAACTGCCGAGTCGATTTTTTTTTTTAATTTTCAATAGAAAACCTATTTTAGAACACTTGGTTCTTATTGTTGAGCACTTTAAAGTTGAAATGAAAAGTCAGTCACTTAAACTTACATGCGCAGATCATAATGTTATAATCATCAGATCACTCTGGATGGAGGTCTCGACATTTAAAAATAAATGTTTAAATTTCAGCAATATTTCTCGCGGCTGAGGTTGGCTGTGGGATTAATTCCTTGCTAATGGAGTCAGAGATGGCTTCGTGGGCAGGTTTGAATCTCCTGACCAGCAGGAATCATGTCATCCTGCACTAATGATTAATGAAAGGATGAAACACTAGTGTCTGTAGGTATTTAAAAATTATTATAATAAATAAATAAATATATATAAGTGACTGTGTGTGTGTGTGACACGTCCTTCCTTCAAAGATTCCAAAACAGTGGAGCCTACCTATTGCAAATTTCACACAAAGCTAATTTATATGTCTGGCAGTGTTCTTAGATATGTTTTGTACAGAAAGTAATCCGATAAGTATTGAAAATTGAAAAAATTTGATCTTAAAAATAGCTTTTCTCTCTTATAGATAAAAAAGAATAATTTTTACAAGGGAATATTTTACGTTACACCAGCCAAGTGAGATAAATTTCAGCAAATCGTTTCTTAAAAAAAATAAATAAATAAAAAAAAAACAGATTTATTGCCATCTGAAGATGTAGCTTAGTGGTAGAGCATTCGACTACAGATCGAATGATCCCTATTTAAGCTCGGATGTACCTCATCATTTTATTTTAATTTCTCCTTATTAAAGAGTTCAATTTACGATAAAAGAGGTGCCATTTAAAATTGCCAAACCAATCTGTAGTGGAATGGGGACAAAAATGGAGAGTCGCATTCAATGCTGCCAAGACTAAACTTGTTTCCTTACAACAATTACAAGAAACCTTCTCTGCCACCAATAGCAATGGTCAAGAAGACATTATCTGAAAGTACTTCTTTTAAACTCCTCGACCTAACATTCACAGGGAACATGAACTGGAATAGATACATTGAGAGCATTGCCAAAGTTGCTGAGAAGAAGGTGAGCTCTCTCTACTAACGCCTGAAAGTATCCTGTACCTCCATAAGGCCACCATTCGCCCATGTATGAAGTACTGTTGTCACATCTGGGCTGGTGCATCTGCTACTTGTCTCACTTCTTGACAGGGTTCAAAAGAGAGTCGCGAACCTAGTAGGTCCTGAACTGTCATCTTCAGTCTTTGTCCCATCGACGAAATGTTGCATCCCTCTGGCTGTTCTACAAATACTTTAATGGTGAATGCTCTGACAAACTACAAGCACTTGTACCCCCTCGACGTAAACACCCCCGACAAACCCAACAAGCAGTTAAACCCCACCCTTTCACAGTGGGGATCCCTAGGTGTAAGAAAGCTTTCTACTCCAATAGTTTCTTCCCCAATCTTTGGAAATCGCCTCTGGGATTCTGCTTTCCCAACTGTACTGACATGCAGAAGTTAAAATGTAATGTGAACAGACATCTTGCTACTCATCTCCCTTCATAATACCCTTGCAACTTATGTCCCCGATAATAGCCCCCTACTTCAAAATGGCTTGTGCCTTGTTTGAGGTGAAAATTGAATAAAAAAAATTTTTTTTTTTAAATCATTTCTTTGTTTGCATATTTTAAAACTAAATAATCAGAAGTGACTTCTCCAGGCCATTCATAGTAAAGCCCAAATATCATCTGACTTCATATTATAAACAAACAGACAGAATTTTATGAACATTTTTTTTTTTTTTATTTCTTTACAAATTAGTCCACAGAGTAAATTATATCATATTCAGTAGTGAATTGATTCTTATATATACGCAATCTGCATGAATTAATATCATGTTTAAGTGTATTGTACGACGGGGCAATGCCAGGCTGCCAGCTAGTTACAAATTTTATTCCCGCAACCACAAAAATCTGTCTCCAATCATGATTTTTATTGTTTATATTCCTTTATTATTCACTAGCCTGGGTGCCCGGCATTGCCCGAGTGTTTGAAGGTGTGTGTTGAGCAAAAATTAAAAAAAAAAAAAGTGGTAGTAGGCAGGCTTGAACCCGTACCGCAAAGGAAAAGAATGTGAAAAAGAAAATGTCTTTGCTGTTGCACCCATCACCAAATCGGAAGTGATGAATGTTTAAATTAAGGCTAGTCAATCGAAAAGAGGGCATGACTTTCGAAAATATCGGCGAAGAAAGTGACCTCTCCCTGTAAAAAAGTGCCCAGTTGAGGGTGAAGGAATCAATGTTTTTAGCCAATTTTTCGATATTTGTCGTCCAAAAGGTCGAGCTTCAAAACAAAACTGATCTCGTGAAAATTAGTCACCTCTGTCGAAAGTATAAGGCAGACAAACATACATAGACAGGTGAGATTTATATTATAGATTAAATATAAGCAGATTTTTATATTTACTTTTTCTGTAAGCATTTTGCACATGTTTCATTGCGCATATATCCGATGCTGCCATCAGAGACATAAATATTAGTCAGTGATACATGAGTTGATGGAAAAAAGAAAAATGTTGCTTCAAGGAAGAAAAAGAATTTCAGAAATTCGAAACACTATGAAATGATATTCCAGGAAAGGTACCTCCGTAAGACAAATACACTCAATCACATGACAAAACATTCCATGGCGCCATCTTAAAATTAATAATTTCAAACTTTGGATTCCTTAAAAAATTTCACTTGTATTTACCAGATTCTTTCTAGGAAATATTTTAAAGAAATGTGTAGGAGAATATATGTACACACACACACACACACATATATATATATATACACACACACACACACTAGCATTTCATTCAGCCCGGCATTGCCCAGGTGTTTGGATGTGTATGTTGAGCAAAAAAAAAAAAAAAAAAAAAAAGTGGTAGTAGGAAGGCAGGCTCGAACCCGTACCGCAAAGGAGGAAAAGAACCAGGTAAAACCTAACATTTATGCTGCTACGACTACCACCAAAACGGAAGCAACATTTTTTAAAATTAAGGCTAGACAATATAAAGGAGAGGATAACTAAAAAATATTGGCTAAAAAAGTGACCTCACCCCCCCTGTAGAAAAGTACCGAGTTGAAGGGGAAGATATTAATGTTTTTAACCAATTTTTCGATATTTGTCGTATGAAAGATCGAACTTTAAAACGATACTGATCTTGGTAAAATCTGTCGCCTCTATTGAAAGTTTAAGGCAGACATGCAAACAGACGTACATACATACATTTATATATTGGTAACTAAATATTTTCGACCCAAACTGATGAAAAAGCTTGCCCTACCTCTGAATACCCTTTACGTAAAATTTCAAATATTTAGACCAGAAATTGTCTGAGTAATTTTGAAGAGATCGCAGAGCTCAATTTTTCTTTTAACTTTGACCCCTATTATGACTACTTATAATTTATTGTTTTTGGCTCAAATCAAGTTATTAAGTTTGATCCATGTCCAAGGAACCTATATCTAAAATTTCAAGTGTGTAGATCCAAAATTGCCGGAGGAGTTTGGTAGAGTTCTCAAAGATCAAATCGTTGTATTTTGACACCTTAATCGCCAAATTTTTGGCCAAAAACCGATCACATTGATTTTCCCAAAATCTCAGTAACCTGTATATCAAATTTCGAGTCAGTAGACTAAAAATTGACAGAGTTATTGTGTAGGGCATTGTACACAGACACTTTAACTTATATATATATATATATAAATTTATAAAATATATATGGCGATTAAGCTACACTGAATATTTGGCGTTTCATCCACTCTAGGATTCCTCAGGCTTATGCACGAAATCTGTGGTTGTTTATCGTTTTTATATTGTCTAACTAAAAGCGTAGTTTATCAGGCAACAATATTTGCGAAAGAAAACCCGAATAACAAGAAATATTACGTAGGCATGACTTCCTTAGATTTCAAAACCCGATACTATGACCACAAAAGTACATTCAACAATAAAAAACACCGTATAAAAACAACACTAGCGAATAAATACTGGGAACTCAAAGAAAGCAGACATTCGCCGGTAGTCGAATGGAAAATAATAAGACAAGCTACCAGGTGTAGGCATCTAGACAACGCATGTAGATTATGCCTTCATGAAAAATTTGCTATCCTGTACTTTTAAGAACCCCAACATCTATTAAACTGTAGAAGAGAAATAGCAAATAACTGTGTTCACAAAATAAAATTTACTTTAGGATAGCGATACAAAATAGTTTTAAAACTAACAAAAACAATAGAAAATAAACAAAAATAAATTAAATAAACATGAATATACATAAACGATCACACATATATGTATATATATGTACACATATATATATATATATATATATATATATATATATATATACTTGTTTATTGTTATATAAACATGCTCACATCAATAAACAAGTATTATCAGCTCTTTTTATTGAGCACTATTTAACAACCTCGTTGAATTCATTAGTCCATTACTTTTGAATATAAAAAAAAACCGAGTATATATATATATATATATATATATATATATTTAAAAAAAAAAAAACTAACCTAGTTTTAAAACAGATCCTTTGTCCGATAAAATGCATGCCCATTGGCTGATAGGAAGGGGCGCGGTGGATACTAGAAAGCTGATTGGCTAACTAAATCCTCAATAGAAGAGGACCATATAAAAACGATAAACAACCACAGAATTCGCGCATAAGCCTGAGGAATCCTAGAGTGGATGAAACGTCGAATATTCAGTGTAGCTTAATCGCCATATATATTTTATAACTTACTAACTAGCTCTACCTATGTATTGAGCACTGTTGAAGTAAATACTTTAAGTTCACGCATAAATTTATACTTTCGTATATTAATTTATGTGAGTATATGAAGTAGTTATGTATATATATATATATATATATATATATATAAGAGAGAGAGAGAGAAAGAGATAATTATCCACTGACACATGTTTAATCGTCTACGACTCATCAGAGTGGCTGAATCTAGCCAATCTGATGAGTCATAGAACAACGAAACTGGTAAAAGGTAAAATTATTCCCAACTTGCATTTAGGTAAAAATGCATTTTTGTACAAGTGAATTCATTTAAAAACAATTATATATATATTATATATATATATATATATATATAATATATTATATATATATCTATAATATAAAGCTGAATGTCTGTGTGTATCTAATCATGAATAGGCTCCTATATGGTTGACTATTTTTAAAAACTGATTACATATGATATATGTATCGATTCACAGGAATGGGTATGTTTGATCTGGCAGAATGGTGGTTCATTAAAATTGTGGGGTATGCGTTCGCGTCTGGTCAACGAAGTATGGAAATAAAAAATTTTAAAATAAAAAAAAAAACGTTTACAAGTGTTCTTGATATAGATGCACATAATACTTTGATAAGTATGTTTTAACTTAAATAGGGATGGTATAATAAAATTGAGGGGTCTGTGTTTGCGCCTGGTCTCCATAGAATGGAAATAAGCACAAACTTTAATAAAGACTTTTCATATCTATCTGCGTAAGTATACTTTGATAATTATGTTTCAGTTTGAAGAAATATAGTATAATAAAATTGTGGGGTGTTTGTTTGCGCCTGACCTCCATAGAATGGAAATATGTCACAAAGTTTAACAAGGTTTTTTTTAATATAGATCCACAGAATATTGTGATAAGTGTTTCAATGTGAACAGGTATGGTATAATAAATTATGGGGTTTATCTATTTTATTTTTACTTTCATCATATTTTGCTTTGGTTTTGATACCCCCAAATTCGAAGCTATCTCTTTACAAGCCTTCCTTTTCATAACCTATCATAAATCAGAGTCCATTTTCTGTAGGCTGTTTTTGAACCCAGTCAACGACGGGTACTTTTGCTTGTATATTATATATATACACACACACACACGAGTATTGTAAAAATATGTGACTATGTGAGAAGTAAAAGAAGATAACATAATATTAAAATTTCAAGGCATCACATCTTTACCAAAGATGCCCAGAAAGCCTGTGCATACAGTCAGGGATATACATTGTATAAAGTCATAACACCATATAAAAAAAATAACTATTTCTTAGACAATTTTGTTTTCATCGTATTAATCAAACCTTTGTACAAAAACAAAAAGTATCACTGATCTGGTTCTTAAAATGGTGGTTCTTAGATTAAAAATATTGCAAAAAAAAATAAAAAATAAAAAAATTCTTCATTGAATTATTCAGTTTTGAAAAGATGTCTTCGAGATCAAAATTAAAAACTTCGGTCAAAGTGGTTGCAAAGACTTCTCATGCCAAGGGTCACCAGGTAACACAATGAAGGGGGGGGGGAGTTATAAAACATAAAACCATTTAAAATATATCGCTATTATTTTTTTTTTCCTGTAAGAAAATTGAACTGTTAATTTAAATCTAATAATCATATTTTGTCAAATGTTTATTGAATAATTTTTAATTCATAAAAATATTTTCATTTGAAAAAAAAAAAATAATAAAAAACTGGTTCTTATTCATAATGCTCCTTATATCAGTAAAAAGAATTTTTTTTTATCTGTATGATATGTACCCCAGACAAAAACATATTCCAAAAAATCAGGTAAATTGATCAAGAAGTTTTATTTTTAAAAAAGAAAATTAAATTTTATGAATATAACAAGAACGTCTGTCTTGTCCATCATTTTGAAAACAATCTAAAAATGATAAAGGGAAATAACTTAATTAAAACTAGAGATTTATGTTGAGTGCTTCTGCATTTATCAACCCACGATTTTTTTTTGTACATAAGAGTCACCACTTATCGAGGCCCGAAGGCCAATCAAGGATAAAGGTTAATAAGTGTAAAGTAGTCAATATGACAATATCATAGTAATCGTTAGTAATGGAAATTTGGTAAATTGGATTAAGGAGACGGCTCATGAAGAACTTGTTTACATTGGACTTGAAGATGACAAAGCTGTAGTCAGCTGGAAAGCAGGAAAACGGAACAGAGTTCCATAGGCATGCAGTTCTAAGAAAGAAGCTTTGTTCATAGAATCTACGTTTAGGTACAGATAAGGAGTGAGGGAAATTATTGATGGTGGTTTCAGCTACATGAATGTTTTTCATGAAAGTTTGGCAAAGGGGACCATAGATTGGAGCTCAGACAAGCACTTGCTATGAAAATAACGATAAAGCAGAGACATGCTCGCAATGTTCCTTTTGTGGAAAAGACACTGCAGGGAAGAGAAAACGCCATCTCCCACTAGGCTACGAAGTCTATTTTGAACTCTGTCAAGGAAGGATAAAGTCTTTCTAGCAGCTCCTACACAAATGTGGCAACAGTATTCCATCCTTGGACGTACCTGGCTCTTATGCAGGTAGAGAATTGCACTAGCAGTGAGATACCTACTGGAGTGGTAGAAGGATCCCACCATTTTTCGAGCGACCTTGGCAACGGATTTGATGCAGGTGTTCCATTTCAAATCAGGAGTAAAGATCAGACCCAGTAGCTTGTCAAAACATGGAGCTTCCAAGATGAAAGCCATTCATTTCAATTGATGCCAGACAGAGATCAGAGCATTGATGATGTAAAGGTAGAAGTTTGGTTTTAGATAAATTAAAATTAACCAGCCACCTCTTTCCCCATTGTACCATGTGCTCAAGATCAGAGGAGAGAGACTCAGAGAGAACTTGGTCATTCATGGCCTTTGATTTCCACGTAGTTGGTTCAGGATTGGGGTCGCTCGGCAACTGACGGAAATAACTGGAAAAGGTCACCTGAGCATTCCTCAATTTTTTACGAATGTGCTGTTTTTAGCTAATACAAATCCATGAAAGATACTTTTTTATAAACTAGGAGAAATAAAAGTTTGTAATTGTATTTATTGTATTTCTATGCTTTCCTTGTTTATCATAATTTTCTTGTAACGGCTTAACGTTTTGTGATTGGCCATTTTCAGTTATTCCCATCAGCAGGCAAGCACACCAGAGAAACTTTGTGGAAACTGTGCGCCGGGGAGGGGGGTTGTCATTCAATGCAGAAGTACCTTATGCTTTAATACCTACAAATTCCCATTAATTGCTTAAAAATTATTTTCTTTATAAAAATTTACATAATTTTTGGAATATGATATTTTGTTATTTTAATATGGGGGAATTCTGGGCAAGAACCAGGCTTCTTTTTGTATTTTTTTTAAATTTTTGAATGAAAAGGGGATAAAACTTACTGTGAGCTTTCAAACAGCCTTGACAGCATGGCTGATAAAACGGGCAAATCAGCCATAATGGCTGTTGTTATCACCGCATTAGAAACCTCACTAATTTGCTGCCCTGCTTTTAAACTGCCTCCAGCAGATGGTTTCAGGCCAAGAATCCACACCAAATGCTACAAGAAAAGAACAAAGTTTGTACAGATTTTCAATATACATTTTCAAAGCTTTTCAAGGCCTTCTCCAGACAAAATTATTATGATATAATAAACCAAAAAAAGTTAATTGATAACAAGAAAAAAGGTCATTTTCTATTTACATACAAAACAATATGCCCGTGACCAATTATATTTGGCTAACTAAGCGCAGTTAAATGTTATTTTCTCCATTGTAGATTGATCTATGCTGTGTTTGTTTTACTTTTAAGTTTTGAATCTCCGGTATTTTGGATACAGTAGTATCATGTCCCATTATAACGAAAAGACCCAATATTATTATATGGAAAACATCAGGCAGTTTAGTGATAAAGGGATGTAACTCTCGTATTACAAATTCTAACCAAGTCTTTATCACTCTTTCTCTCAAACCTATCCTCACAGTTTCCTTCTTTATATCTTTAAAAACAGATAGGAATGGTCAACAGGAGTAACATATGCAATGGACAAAAACACCAAAATCACTGAAAAGCATTTATGAGAAAGAATCGACAGGACGTAAATGTTAAAAACTGCTTTTTTGCATGCGTTTACTATTGGTATTGAATTGAATTATGTAAATAAATTATCTTGGTGTCATAGTGATAGTCTTAGTATATGTTAATGAGTAAAAAAAAAAGTAACCAAATTTTTAGTATTAAAAAAAAAAAAAAAAAAAAAAAAAATGGAGGGGAGGTTGTAAAGGAAGTAATACCCTAAGATTCAAATTTTTTTTTTTTTTTTTTTGCAATTATGAAAAAAAAAAAAATTCACCTCGATTTCAGATTTTTTTTTTTTTTTTTTTTTTTTTTTATTTCTGTTAAGATAATCTGACATTCATGTCATCTCCTGTAAATCTCAAACAAAATCTTCATGAAATAAAAAACCACATTCCCATGAAAATAAATCCCCATGAAAAAAATAAATCCCCAAATCCCCATGCAAAAAAAATAAATCCCCATGCAACAAAAAAAAAAAAAAAAAAAAAAAAAAAAAAAAAAAAATCCCCATGAAACAAAAAAAAAAAAAAAAAAAAATCCCTACAAAACAAAAAAAACCTACAAAGTAAAAAACAAAATAAAAAAGCCCACAAAACAAACAAAAAAATCCATGAAATAAAAAAATAGATAAAATTAAACTCAATGAAGTTGAATTTAATTTTATATGCTATTATAGTTGCTTTTGTCTCCTTAAAAAGCTGGCAGCATTCTGTGTCCATTAATCTTGAAAATGGACACCCTATCCAAGTTTAAAGTCGCCTTGGCCAAAACATTTAGACAACATAATAAAGATACATATACACATCACATATATATATATATATATATATATGCACACACACATATCATATCACATTTAGTGTTATCACATAGCAATACAATAGAAACGACAAGAAAGAAAATAGGTACCTGTAAAGTTGTAAGTACAAGATGCCAGGCAGTTCCAAGGATGCCTCCGTGGCAATGAGCTACACTTAGGAGAGCTCTCATACATTGGATATTTTTGGCCGTAAGCTACAAATAAAAAAATATATATTTTTTATTGTAAGAAGGAAAATCCTGTACATGTCTGTAACCAAAATTCGTCAAAGATAGTTCTATTCTAAAACTTTTTTTGTTTTTTTACAAAAAATAAAAAAGGCGTCTATCTTTTTTAAATTGTTTATAATGTTCACCAACAGAAAAACAAATTTATATATTGCTTTTATTTAATATGAATAAAAAATGTTCTTAAAAAGAACTGATATTTCTTAAAGAGAATTTCAACAGAACAGAAAGATAGTTTTATATATTATATAATAATGTGATAAAAATATTTTTAAAAAAAAGTAGCATCCGAGGTCATAACCCAATTCTAATACTAAAATTGAACGTCTTCACAAAAGAACGACTGAATTGTTTTCATGAAATTTTATAAGTTTTTTCTTCAACATAATTTCCCCAGAAAATTGCTTTTTAGTTAAGTTAAAGTGACAAATTTTTCTGGTGTTATATATAAACAAATATTCATTTTACAGTAATTAATAGACAAAAAAATAAATATTCGTTTTAATCATTAGTAGATAAAATTAAATCTTCGTTTTAATCATTAGTAGATAAAATTAAATCTTCGTTACACAGTCATTAATAGACAAAATTAAATATTCATTTCACAGTCATTAGTAGACAAAATTAATATTCATTTCACAGTCATTAATAGACAAAATTAAATATTCATTTCACAGTCATTAGTAGACAAAATTAAATATTCATTTCACAGTCATTAATAGACAAAATTAAATATTCATTTCACAGTCATTAATAGACAAAATTAAATATTCGTTTCACAGTCATTAGTAGACAAAATTAAATATTCATTTCACAGTCATTAATAGACAAAATTAAATATTCATTTCACAGTCATTAATAGACAAAATTAAATATTCATTTCACAGTCATTAATAGACAAAATTAAATATTCATTTCACAGTCATTAATAGACAAAATTAAATATTCATTTCACAGTCATTAATAGACAAAATTAAATATTCATTTCACAGTCATTAATAGACAAAATTAAATATTCATTTCACAGTCATTAATAGACAAAATTAAATATTCAGTTCACAGTCATTAGTAGACAAAATTAAATATTTGTTTCACAGTCATTAGTAGACAAAATTAAATATTCGTTTCACAGTCATTAGTAGACAAAATTAAATATTCGTTTCACAGTCATTAATAAACAAAATTAAATATTCGTTTCACAGTCATTAATAGACAAAATTAAATATTCGTTTCACAGTCATTAATAGACAAAATTAAATATTCATTTCACAGTCATTAATAGACAAAATTAAATATTCATTTCACAGTCATTAATAGACAAAATTAAATATTCATTTCACAGTCATTAATAGACAAAATTAAATATTCATTTCACAGTCATTAATAGACAAAATTAAATATTCATTTCACAGTCATTAATAGACAAAATTAAATATTCATTTCACAGTCATTAATAGACAAAATTAAATATTCATTTCACAGTCATTAGTAGATAAAATTAAATATTCGTTTCACAGTCATTAGTAGACAAAATTAAATATTCGTTTCACAGTCATTAATAAACAAAATTAAATATTCGTTTCACAGTCATTAATAGACAAAATTAAATATTCGTTTCACAGTCATTAATAGACAAAATTAAATATTCATTTCACAGTCATTAATAGACAAAATTAAATATTCATTTCACAGTCATTAATAGACAAAATTAAATATTCATTTCACAGTCATTAATAGACAAAATTAAATATTCATTTCACAGTCATTAATAAACAAAATTAAATAATATTCGTTTCACACTCATTAGTTGACAGAAAGTTATGTTTCAGTCATTACTAGACAAAAATTAAATATCGGTTTTAGTTATTAATAAAAAAAATTAAATTTTCTAGTCTACAGTAGGCAAAAAAGTAATTCGTTTCATAGTCATTAATAGACAAAGAAACAGATCACCAGTCTTTGTAATCAACAATTAAGAATATTCTTATGGCTTAAAAATTAATGTAATCGATTATGTGATAAACAAGAATTGATTTTTTTTTGTTATTTCATTCAATAACATTAATATCAGTTTACATGGTACATAAAAACGAAAAAAAAAAATGATTTAAGAAAAAAAGAAAACAATTTATTAAAGATTGCTTTTAAATCTGACTGTTTTTGGTGAGAAGTTTTACAAGATGAAAGGAATTTATCAGATTTGAAAAAAAATAAAAATAAAAATTGATATATTTTTACTCATTTTTGTTTGGCTTAAATTGGTGAGAATAAAAAACAAAGAAAAGGGAAGAAATGCTGAAATATATCGA